>NC_046610.1:1178288-1300788 GCF_900324465.2 Anabas testudineus | reverse complement strand
TGGGATCCTTGGATCCAGGTCCACTTTAACCTTACTCAGGAACTAAGCTGAAGGTAAGAAAAAACTGCTAGCCCAGTTCGCTCACTGCGATGCCAGCCATACAGCTATTTAGTTTGTTTGCTTGTTCTTTTATTTATTTTTATTGAATTTTTTTTTTTTGTCTCCCCCAACCCTTCGTCCTGGCTCGTTGGTCTAGGGGTATGATTCTCGCTTAGGGTGCGAGAGGTCCCGGGTTCAAATCCCGGACGAGCCCGTCCCTAACTCTTCATCCTTGGGTTTGTCTTTAATCCAATGTCCAACTGCTTCCGACACCCTGCACCTACATAGTATCATGTCTTTTCTTAGCCAAAATGTCTTTTGTGTAATACATAAAAACAAGGAGCTGCGGGAAACTGCAAGTACAATTGCATCAGTGCCAACCACATAAAGATGGTTTTCTTTTTCCAAAGTTGTTTCGCCTTCAATTGAATTCAACACTGTTTAACCCAATTGTTGCTTGGAAGGGGCTCTCCCTGTTTTAGCTTGCTGCTCTACGGGTATGCATATAGGGTTTGTTATCAGATGCCAGATCAGTCGTGGTGTTCTAGCAATGTGAGTGAATGCAAAAGTTCAACAAACCATTACGTTTGTGTTCTCCAAATATGACGCAAATTCAGCAACATTTCATGTAGCCATTGCTCAGAAGCTGTGTAGCCCAGCTTAGTACAAATCCTGGAAGTAGGGGGAAACCGCTGTCCTAGTTCCTTCAAACTGATGGAAAATGCAGCCTCTGTAATTGACTTTGTCTTTCTAACGTTACTCATATTAAGACTGTTTAGGCCGACTCTTGCTGTGCGAGACGTGAGCTCGCCTGGGCTCGTTGGTCTAGGGGTATGATTCTCGCTTTGGGTGCGAGAGGTCCCGGGTTCAAATCCCGGACGAGCCCCTGCTTTGCCTACCTACATATTACAGTGCTGCTTGCAAAAAAAACCTTACCTGCCAGGCATGCTTGATTTGTTTGTCTCCATCAAAGAAGCAAAAATGAAGGAGGCTACGAATGTCAGTCTGCTCGTACTCCACAGATAGGAGAGTCCTTAGTTGTGGGTCAATAGCCGTAGTCTCCTACCAACCTGTCAGCACTCAAAGAGAAAGCAACTGTTGGTGATATGTGCAATGGGAGTTTTTCCAGCATGGATTTAATCCTCCAAATGACTTTCACGTAGCTTTATGCCTGTCAGTGATTGTCAAGGAAAATGAAGATGTGTCATCCAGGAGCTGTTTAGACTCTAACACAGAGCACTGGAGTAGGCTGACGTAGGCTACCTGAACCAACCTCCGTTGTTCCAAGTCCACAACCGAGTTTCATCTCGGCATCAATGACGGTACAATATCTCTGCCTTTCCTATCAGAACACTATGGGCTTTGTGCTAGCCAAGCTGTTGATGGAAAGCCATGGTGGGATCCTTGGATCCAGGTCCACTTTAACCTTACTCAGGAACTAAGCTGAAGGTAAGAAAAAACTGCTAGCCCAGTTCGCTCACTGCGATGCCAGCCATACAGCTATTTAGTTTGTTTGCTTGTTCTTTTATTTATTTTTATTGAATTTTTTTTTTTTGTCTCCCCCAACCCTTCGTCCTGGCTCGTTGGTCTAGGGGTATGATTCTCGCTTAGGGTGCGAGAGGTCCCGGGTTCAAATCCCGGACGAGCCCGTCCCTAACTCTTCATCCTTGGGTTTGTCTTTAATCCAATGTCCAACTGCTTCCGACACCCTGCACCTACATAGTATCATGTCTTTTCTTAGCCAAAATGTCTTTTGTGTAATACATAAAAACAAGGAGCTGCGGGAAACTGCAAGTACAATTGCATCAGTGCCAACCACATAAAGATGGTTTTCTTTTTCCAAAGTTGTTTCGCCTTCAATTGAATTCAACACTGTTTAACCCAATTGTTGCTTGGAAGGGGCTCTCCCTGTTTTAGCTTGCTGCTCTACGGGTATGCATATAGGGTTTGTTATCAGATGCCAGATCAGTCGTGGTGTTCTAGCAATGTGAGTGAATGCAAAAGTTCAACAAACCATTACGTTTGTGTTCTCCAAATATGACGCAAATTCAGCAACATTTCATGTAGCCATTGCTCAGAAGCTGTGTAGCCCAGCTTAGTACAAATCCTGGAAGTAGGGGGAAACCGCTGTCCTAGTTCCTTCAAACTGATGGAAAATGCAGCCTCTGTAATTGACTTTGTCTTTCTAACGTTACTCATATTAAGACTGTTTAGGCCGACTCTTGCTGTGCGAGACGTGAGCTCGCCTGGGCTCGTTGGTCTAGGGGTATGATTCTCGCTTTGGGTGCGAGAGGTCCCGGGTTCAAATCCCGGACGAGCCCCTGCTTTGCCTACCTACATATTACAGTGCTGCTTGCAAAAAAAACCTTACCTGCCAGGCATGCTTGATTTGTTTGTCTCCATCAAAGAAGCAAAAATGAAGGAGGCTACGAATGTCAGTCTGCTCGTACTCCACAGATAGGAGAGTCCTTAGTTGTGGGTCAATAGCCGTAGTCTCCTACCAACCTGTCAGCACTCAAAGAGAAAGCAACTGTTGGTGATATGTGCAATGGGAGTTTTTCCAGCATGGATTTAATCCTCCAAATGACTTTCACGTAGCTTTATGCCTGTCAGTGATTGTCAAGGAAAATGAAGATGTGTCATCCAGGAGCTGTTTAGACTCTAACACAGAGCACTGGAGTAGGCTGACGTAGGCTACCTGAACCAACCTCCGTTGTTCCAAGTCCACAACCGAGTTTCATCTCGCCATCAATGACGGTACAATATCTCTGCCTTTCCTATCAGAACACTATGGGCTTTGTGCTAGCCAAGCTGTTGATGGAAAGCCATGGTGGGATCCTTGGATCCAGGTCCACTTTAACCTTACTCAGGAACTAAGCTGAAGGTAAGAAAAAACTGCTAGCCCAGTTCGCTCACTGCGATGCCAGCCATACAGCTATTTAGTTTGTTTGCTTGTTCTTTTATTTATTTTTATTGAATTTTTTTTTTTTGTCTCCCCCAACCCTTCGTCCTGGCTCGTTGGTCTAGGGGTATGATTCTCGCTTAGGGTGCGAGAGGTCCCGGGTTCAAATCCCGGACGAGCCCGTCCCTAACTCTTCATCCTTGGGTTTGTCTTTAATCCAATGTCCAACTGCTTCCGACACCCTGCACCTACATAGTATCATGTCTTTTCTTAGCCAAAATGTCTTTTGTGTAATACATAAAAACAAGGAGCTGCGGGAAACTGCAAGTACAATTGCATCAGTGCCAACCACATAAAGATGGTTTTCTTTTTCCAAAGTTGTTTCGCCTTCAATTGAATTCAACACTGTTTAACCCAATTGTTGCTTGGAAGGGGCTCTCCCTGTTTTAGCTTGCTGCTCTACGGGTATGCATATAGGGTTTGTTATCAGATGCCAGATCAGTCGTGGTGTTCTAGCAATGTGAGTGAATGCAAAAGTTCAACAAACCATTACGTTTGTGTTCTCCAAATATGACGCAAATTCAGCAACATTTCATGTAGCCATTGCTCAGAAGCTGTGTAGCCCAGCTTAGTACAAATCCTGGAAGTAGGGGGAAACCGCTGTCCTAGTTCCTTCAAACTGATGGAAAATGCAGCCTCTGTAATTGACTTTGTCTTTCTAACGTTACTCATATTAAGACTGTTTAGGCCGACTCTTGCTGTGCGAGACGTGAGCTCGCCTGGGCTCGTTGGTCTAGGGGTATGATTCTCGCTTTGGGTGCGAGAGGTCCCGGGTTCAAATCCCGGACGAGCCCCTGCTTTGCCTACCTACATATTACAGTGCTGCTTGCAAAAAAAACCTTACCTGCCAGGCATGCTTGATTTGTTTGTCTCCATCAAAGAAGCAAAAATGAAGGAGGCTACGAATGTCAGTCTGCTCGTACTCCACAGATAGGAGAGTCCTTAGTTGTGGGTCAATAGCCGTAGTCTCCTACCAACCTGTCAGCACTCAAAGAGAAAGCAACTGTTGGTGATATGTGCAATGGGAGTTTTTCCAGCATGGATTTAATCCTCCAAATGACTTTCACGTAGCTTTATGCCTGTCAGTGATTGTCAAGGAAAATGAAGATGTGTCATCCAGGAGCTGTTTAGACTCTAACACAGAGCACTGGAGTAGGCTGACGTAGGCTACCTGAACCAACCTCCGTTGTTCCAAGTCCACAACCGAGTTTCATCTCGGCATCAATGACGGTACAATATCTCTGCCTTTCCTATCAGAACACTATGGGCTTTGTGCTAGCCAAGCTGTTGATGGAAAGCCATGGTGGGATCCTTGGATCCAGGTCCACTTTAACCTTACTCAGGAACTAAGCTGAAGGTAAGAAAAAACTGCTAGCCCAGTTCGCTCACTGCGATGCCAGCCATACAGCTATTTAGTTTGTTTGCTTGTTCTTTTATTTATTTTTATTGAATTTTTTTTTTTTGTCTCCCCCAACCCTTCGTCCTGGCTCGTTGGTCTAGGGGTATGATTCTCGCTTAGGGTGCGAGAGGTCCCGGGTTCAAATCCCGGACGAGCCCGTCCCTAACTCTTCATCCTTGGGTTTGTCTTTAATCCAATGTCCAACTGCTTCCGACACCCTGCACCTACATAGTATCATGTCTTTTCTTAGCCAAAATGTCTTTTGTGTAATACATAAAAACAAGGAGCTGCGGGAAACTGCAAGTACAATTGCATCAGTGCCAACCACATAAAGATGGTTTTCTTTTTCCAAAGTTGTTTCGCCTTCAATTGAATTCAACACTGTTTAACCCAATTGTTGCTTGGAAGGGGCTCTCCCTGTTTTAGCTTGCTGCTCTACGGGTATGCATATAGGTTTGTTATCAGATGCCAGATCAGTCGTGGTGTTCTAGCAATGTGAGTGAATGCAAAAGTTCAACAAACCATTACGTTTGTGTTCTCCAAATATGACGCAAATTCAGCAACATTTCATGTAGCCATTGCTCAGAAGCTGTGTAGCCCAGCTTAGTACAAATCCTGGAAGTAGGGGGAAACCGCTGTCCTAGTTCCTTCAAACTGATGGAAAATGCAGCCTCTGTAATTGACTTTGTCTTTCTAACGTTACTCATATTAAGACTGTTTAGGCCGACTCTTGCTGTGCGAGACGTGAGCTCGCCTGGGCTCGTTGGTCTAGGGGTATGATTCTCGCTTTGGGTGCGAGAGGTCCCGGGTTCAAATCCCGGACGAGCCCCTGCTTTGCCTACCTACATATTACAGTGCTGCTTGCAAAAAAAACCTTACCTGCTAGGCATGCTTGATTTGTTTGTCTCCATCAAAGAAGCAAAAATGAAGGAGGCTACGAATGTCAGTCTGCTCGTACTCCACAGATAGGAGAGTCCTTAGTTGTGGGTCAATAGCCGTAGTCTCCTACCAACCTCTCAGCACTCAAAGAGAAAGCAACTGTTGGTGATATGTGCAATGGGAGTTTTTCCAGCATGGATTTAATCCTCCAAATGACTTTCACCTAGCTTTATACCTGTCAGTGATTGTCAAGGAAAATGAAGATGTGTCATCCAGGAGCTGTTTAGACTCTAACACAGAGCACTGGAGTAGGCTGACGTAGGCTACCTGAACCAACCTCCGTTGTTCCAAGTCCACAACCGAGTTTCATCTCGGCATCAATGACGGTACAATATCTCTGCCTTTCCTATCAGAACACTATGGGCTTTGTGCTAGCCAAGCTGTTGATGGAAAGCCATGGTGGGATCCTTGGATCCAGGTCCACTTTAACCTTACTCAGGAACTAAGCTGAAGGTAAGAAAAAACTGCTAGCCCAGTTCGCTCACTGCGATGCCAGCCATACAGCTATTTAGTTTGTTTGCTTGTTCTTTTATTTATTTTTATTGAATTTTTTTTTTTGTCTCCCCCAACCCTTCGTCCTGGCTCGTTGGTCTAGGGGTATGATTCTCGCTTAGGGTGCGAGAGGTCCCGGGTTCAAATCCCGGACGAGCCCGTCCCTAACTCTTCATCCTTGGGTTTTTCTTTAATCCAATGTCCAACTGCTTCCGACACCCTGCACCTACATAGTATCATGTCTTTTCTTAGCCAAAATGTCTTTTGTGTAATACATAAAAACAAGGAGCTGCGGGAAACTGCAAGTACAATTGCATCAGTGCCAACCACATAAAGATGGTTTTCTTTTTCCAAAGTTGTTTCGCCTTCAATTGAATTCAACACTGTTTAACCCAATTGTTGCTTGGAAGGGGCTCTCCCTGTTTTAGCTTGCTGCTCTACGGGTATGCATATAGGTTTGTTATCAGATGCCAGATCAGTCGTGGTGTTCTAGCAATGTGAGTGAATGCAAAAGTTCAACAAACCATTACGTTTGTGTTCTCCAAATATGACGCAAATTCAGCAACATTTCATGTAGCCATTGCTCAGAAGCTGTGTAGCCCAGCTTAGTACAAATCCTGGAAGTAGGGGGAAACCGCTGTCCTAGTTCCTTCAAACTGATGGAAAATGCAGCCTCTGTAATTGACTTTGTCTTTCTAACGTTACTCATATTAAGACTGTTTAGGCCGACTCTTGCTGTGCGAGACGTGAGCTCGCCTGGGCTCGTTGGTCTAGGGGTATGATTCTCGCTTTGGGTGCGAGAGGTCCCGGGTTCAAATCCCGGACGAGCCCCTGCTTTGCCTACCTACATATTACAGTGCTGCTTGCAAAAAAAACCTTACCTGCCAGGCATGCTTGATTTGTTTGTCTCCATCAAAGAAGCAAAAATGAAGGAGGCTACGAATGTCAGTCTGCTCGTACTCCACAGATAGGAGAGTCCTTAGTTGTGGGTCAATAGCCGTAGTCTCCTACCAACCTGTCAGCACTCAAAGAGAAAGCAACTGTTGGTGATATGTGCAATGGGAGTTTTTCCAGCATGGATTTAATCCTCCAAATGACTTTCACGTAGCTTTATGCCTGTCAGTGATTGTCAAGGAAAATGAAGATGTGTCATCCAGGAGCTGTTTAGACTCTAACACAGAGCACTGGAGTAGGCTGACGTAGGCTACCTGAACCAACCTCCGTTGTTCCAAGTCCACAACCGAGTTTCATCTCGGCATCAATGACGGTACAATATCTCTGCCTTTCCTATCAGAACACTATGGGCTTTGTGCTAGCCAAGCTGTTGATGGAAAGCCATGGTGGGATCCTTGGATCCAGGTCCACTTTAACCTTACTCAGGAACTAAGCTGAAGGTAAGAAAAAACTGCTAGCCCAGTTCGCTCACTGCGATGCCAGCCATACAGCTATTTAGTTTGTTTGCTTGTTCTTTTATTTATTTTTATTGAATTTTTTTTTTTTGTCTCCCCCAACCCTTCGTCCTGGCTCGTTGGTCTAGGGGTATGATTCTCGCTTAGGGTGCGAGAGGTCCCGGGTTCAAATCCCGGACGAGCCCGTCCCTAACTCTTCATCCTTGGGTTTGTCTTTAATCCAATGTCCAACTGCTTCCGACACCCTGCACCTACATAGTATCATGTCTTTTCTTAGCCAAAATGTCTTTTGTGTAATACATAAAAACAAGGAGCTGCGGGAAACTGCAAGTACAATTGCATCAGTGCCAACCACATAAAGATGGTTTTCTTTTTCCAAAGTTGTTTCGCCTTCAATTGAATTCAACACTGTTTAACCCAATTGTTGCTTGGAAGGGGCTCTCCCTGTTTTAGCTTGCTGCTCTACGGGTATGCATATAGGTTTGTTATCAGATGCCAGATCAGTCGTGGTGTTCTAGCAATGTGAGTGAATGCAAAAGTTCAACAAACCATTACGTTTGTGTTCTCCAAATATGACGCAAATTCAGCAACATTTCATGTAGCCATTGCTCAGAAGCTGTGTAGCCCAGCTTAGTACAAATCCTGGAAGTAGGGGGAAACCGCTGTCCTAGTTCCTTCAAACTGATGGAAAATGCAGCCTCTGTAATTGACTTTGTCTTTCTAACGTTACTCATATTAAGACTGTTTAGGCCGACTCTTGCTGTGCGAGACGTGAGCTCGCCTGGGCTCGTTGGTCTAGGGGTATGATTCTCGCTTTGGGTGCGAGAGGTCCCGGGTTCAAATCCCGGACGAGCCCCTGCTTTGCCTACCTACATATTACAGTGCTGCTTGCAAAAAAAACCTTACCTGCCAGGCATGCTTGATTTGTTTGTCTCCATCAAAGAAGCAAAAATGAAGGAGGCTACGAATGTCAGTCTGCTCGTACTCCACAGATAGGAGAGTCCTTAGTTGTGGGTCAATAGCCGTAGTCTCCTACCAACCTGTCAGCACTCAAAGAGAAAGCAACTGTTGGTGATATGTGCAATGGGAGTTTTTCCAGCATGGATTTAATCCTCCAAATGACTTTCACGTAGCTTTATGCCTGTCAGTGATTGTCAAGGAAAATGAAGATGTGTCATCCAGGAGCTGTTTAGACTCTAACACAGAGCACTGGAGTAGGCTGACGTAGGCTACCTGAACCAACCTCCGTTGTTCCAAGTCCACAACCGAGTTTCATCTCGGCATCAATGACGGTACAATATCTCTGCCTTTCCTATCAGAACACTATGGGCTTTGTGCTAGCCAAGCTGTTGATGGAAAGCCATGGTGGGATCCTTGGATCCAGGTCCACTTTAACCTTACTCAGGAACTAAGCTGAAGGTAAGAAAAAACTGCTAGCCCAGTTCGCTCACTGCGATGCCAGCCATACAGCTATTTAGTTTGTTTGCTTGTTCTTTTATTTATTTTTATTGAATTTTTTTTTTTTGTCTCCCCCAACCCTTCGTCCTGGCTCGTTGGTCTAGGGGTATGATTCTCGCTTAGGGTGCGAGAGGTCCCGGGTTCAAATCCCGGACGAGCCCGTCCCTAACTCTTCATCCTTGGGTTTGTCTTTAATCCAATGTCCAACTGCTTCCGACACCCTGCACCTACATAGTATCATGTCTTTTCTTAGCCAAAATGTCTTTTGTGTAATACATAAAAACAAGGAGCTGCGGGAAACTGCAAGTACAATTGCATCAGTGCCAACCACATAAAGATGGTTTTCTTTTTCCAAAGTTGTTTCGCCTTCAATTGAATTCAACACTGTTTAACCCAATTGTTGCTTGGAAGGGGCTCTCCCTGTTTTAGCTTGCTGCTCTACGGGTATGCATATAGGTTTGTTATCAGATGCCAGATCAGTCGTGGTGTTCTAGCAATGTGAGTGAATGCAAAAGTTCAACAAACCATTACGTTTGTGTTCTCCAAATATGACGCAAATTCAGCAACATTTCATGTAGCCATTGCTCAGAAGCTGTGTAGCCCAGCTTAGTACAAATCCTGGAAGTAGGGGGAAACCGCTGTCCTAGTTCCTTCAAACTGATGGAAAATGCAGCCTCTGTAATTGACTTTGTCTTTCTAACGTTACTCATATTAAGACTGTTTAGGCCGACTCTTGCTGTGCGAGACGTGAGCTCGCCTGGGCTCGTTGGTCTAGGGGTATGATTCTCGCTTTGGGTGCGAGAGGTCCCGGGTTCAAATCCCGGACGAGCCCCTGCTTTGCCTACCTACATATTACAGTGCTGCTTGCAAAAAAAACCTTACCTGCCAGGCATGCTTGATTTGTTTGTCTCCATCAAAGAAGCAAAAATGAAGGAGGCTACGAATGTCAGTCTGCTCGTACTCCACAGATAGGAGAGTCCTTAGTTGTGGGTCAATAGCCGTAGTCTCCTACCAACCTGTCAGCACTCAAAGAGAAAGCAACTGTTGGTGATATGTGCAATGGGAGTTTTTCCAGCATGGATTTAATCCTCCAAATGACTTTCACGTAGCTTTATGCCTGTCAGTGATTGTCAAGGAAAATGAAGATGTGTCATCCAGGAGCTGTTTAGACTCTAACACAGAGCACTGGAGTAGGCTGACGTAGGCTACCTGAACCAACCTCCGTTGTTCCAAGTCCACAACCGAGTTTCATCTCGCATCAATGACGGTACAATATCTCTGCCTTTCCTATCAGAACACTATGGGCTTTGTGCTAGCCAAGCTGTTGATGGAAAGCCATGGTGGGATCCTTGGATCCAGGTCCACTTTAACCTTACTCAGGAACTAAGCTGAAGGTAAGAAAAAACTGCTAGCCCAGTTCGCTCACTGCGATGCCAGCCATACAGCTATTTAGTTTGTTTGCTTGTTCTTTTATTTATTTTTATTGAATTTTTTTTTTTTGTCTCCCCCAACCCTTCGTCCTGGCTCGTTGGTCTAGGGGTATGATTCTCGCTAAAGGTGCGAGAGGTCCCGGGTTCAAATCCCGGACGAGTCCGTCCCTAACTCTTCATCCTTGGGTTTGTCTTTAATCCAATGTCCAACTGCTTCCGACACCCTTCACCTACATAGTATCATGTCTTTTCTTAGCCAAAATGTCTTTTGTGTAATACATAAAAACAAGGAGCTTCGGGAAACTGCAAGTACAATTGCATCAGTGCCAACAACATAAAGATGGTTTTCTTTTTCCAAAGTTGTTTCGCCTTCAATTGAATTCAACACTGTTTAACCCTATTGTTGCTTGGAAGGGGCTCTCCCTGTTTTAGCTTGCTGCTCTACGGGTATGCATATGGGTTTGTTATCAGATGCCAGCTCAGTCGTGGTGTTCTAGCAATGTGAGTGAATGCAAAAGTTCAACAAACCATTACGTTTGTGTTCTCCAAATATGACGCAAATTCAGCAACATTTCATGTAGCCATTGCTCAGAAGCTGTGTAGCCCAGCTTAGTACAAATCCTGGAAGTAGGGGGAAACCGCTGTCCTAGTTCCTTCAAACTGATGGAAAATGCAGCCTCTGTGATAAGACACAGGAAAATGACATAGGAAAATGAATCGCATAAAGCAAAATGCTTCACTTATAGACTCAAGGCAGCATCAACAGCTCCAATAAATAAAAACAGTGCAGGGGAGCAGAGCTGTTTTCACTTCACGATTCATTTGGAAATGATAAAGAAACAGATATCTATTCAGCTTCAAAAGGAGGATGGGAAAACATGGAAAAGGATGCTGTGCAGCTATAAATCACTTGGTGATTATTTCAAAGTGCTTGGTGGCTTCTGACTATAAACACCCGTGTTGTCACATGGTGCCCTGCAGCAGCACATTGTATCTGTGCACTGGCTTCAGAAAATGAGTTGTGTTTTTTTGTTGTGATTCTTTTTAAAGAGTCACATGGGAATGCAGCAACAGACGACTGACTCTGGAGATTAAAAACCTTCTCCTGGACTCATAAAGACATTTAATAAGTCTGCAGACCACAGCCCCCTGCTGCTCAGCCTGCTCATAGCGTACAGCTCAGGCTTTTACTGTTTGTCTTGTCATACTGTTTGGTTTTGTGTCCAGTGCAATTTATTTTAACTCCCAGTCCTTGTTTTAACTGTTTTCAGGGTTTACGTGTGCAGCTTCATGCACAAAACTCATGAACCGTCCGTCAGAGAATCCAAATCCTGCACTTTTTTCTAGCTGCAGATTTACAGCCTGAAACATGTTTGAACATATTGAAAGATCAAATTAAATGAACCAGTGCAAACAGACCCAAATATGTGGTTCTTTTTGTTTTATTTATTTTTTTGCCATTGCAATTTTCTTTGGAGGATTTCCTTCTTTGTCTAACACGTTTTCCATTCACTTCAATTGTAATCGTTTCACCTTTACACACACACAGGAGATCAGCTTCTGTTCAGCACAGTGTGTGGAGTCAAAATCAAAAACTCATTCATACGTCGTAGCAGCTTTTTTTTTTTTTTTTCCCTCAATAAAACCAAAACAAGTTTAAACGTCTTTATTGCATAAACACATAAACAGCACATGTTTATGCTAATGCTTTTGTTGTGAGCTTTGTTTTTTTTGGTTTTCCATCTAATGTTCCACCCATGTTCTAGTCATTTAGTTCTTGACTGCTCCCTCTGTTTATCTTTAGATTTCCTCCAGTGGTCGTTCTTGTTTTAATTTTCGTAGTTGACTTTTAGCTGGTTTGTTTCTCCACAATAAGTGATTTTCTGTTGTTTCACTTTTATTTTATCTGACTTGTATTACAGCCTCTTTTTATCACCCTTCTCTGCTCTTTCTTGTTTTGGGGTCATTTGTAATTGCTGACGGCCAACACTATGTGAGGAGGCCTCTGTGCGTTTAAGGTCACTTCCCTCCATCTTTGGGACTAACTTTTGTTGGATTCTCAGTCCCCCAGGTGAGGTCATCCACAAGTTGAGTTTAACCAACTTCTCTCTTTGTAGTTTAAAGGAATGCTGTTTAACTGTGTACAGGGGAATAAGGCTCTTGACACACATTATAACCCTATATAGAAACAAACTGAGTAAATGACATTGTAAAAGGAAAATATTCCCTTTGTCTGATTGACCTTCAGCAGAGTGCCTGGCTGCTGCAACACAGTTCATCTGTTACATGTGAGTCAGACTGTAAATGTCACATGGAAACCTGAGACCAATGGGAAAAGTGTGCTAATAGTTTAAAATGAAATTAGAGTTTCTGCAAATAAAGACACAACAAAGAGCTGAAAATGAATTGGTCACTTTCAAATCCCATGGAAAGACATTTGTGAGCAGAGACCACTGAAGAATTCAGTTTAGTAGCTGGTTTGTCTACGGAGAATCTGTCATCCAAGTCCCAAAGGTTCTGCTCAGTTCAAGTCGTTTCACCTCTAACCTAAAAGGAAAGTGTTCTTTGGCTAGGGGTATACTTCCTATTACTTACATGTAGACGTAGGTAATGGCGTCATTGTTCACATGGTTCCTAGAGTACTTTCCTCTATGTCTGGAGGATTTATGTTCAGCCATGAGTGAACCGACTAGAACCTGATCATCCCTGACCAACAAACTTTCTTATTTGTGAAATTCCATGTTTGCACAAGAAAGACGCGCCGGGGCAGCAGAGATTAAAGTTGAGACTGAGAAAAGGGCAGCAACGAGATTAATGGTAAAACGTGGATGTGGGTAGCTGTGGAGAAAACTTTTTTAAATTTTTTGGACACTTACCAATTTTGAGGTCATGTCCACTTTGTAGATGAGGTCATCTTGTGCTGTCCTACTTGTCTATACGCTGGACTGCATCTATATCCATAGGATTCATTTCTGACAAACATCCAATCAATGCCGGCTACGAATGGGCACAATGTTAAGGGTGGACCTGTGTAGTCGAGTCAACGTATATCTCCAGCTTTAGGGTCATGAGTCGAAGACTGAAGGATGTCAGGACTGTGCTGTATGTGGCTGATCAGTGGCATCATAGGCCACATCCTCTGGTGAGGAAAGGTCATTCCAGTTTGATGTAGATGACTCACCTTTATTTAAAAATGAAGAACTGATTAAACTTTTTGTTGAGGGGTGAAAAATCTTTAAGAACTTCAAGCAGGTCCAACTGTCCATGAACATCACCTTTAGGACTCCACGTACTTTGTTTTGCATCTTTAAACATATTCAAAAAAGACCAAAAAATGACATGACTCAAATATTTGTTGGATGAACAGCTAATGAAGCTTGTGTCCGTCCCTCAGGACAAGATGGTTTTTCTTTTTGCTCCTGCCTCAACCATTTTACCAGGTGAATTCCTGAGAGGGAGGAAGTCTCCAGATTTATCATGAGCTTTAGCTGTTTGTCGGAAGGGAAGTGAGTCTCTTTTTCTATATGGTTTCTGCTCAGTTGGACTTTTAATAAACCCTGAAGTCTCTTCTTGCTTTTGGGTTTAAAGAAATTCGAAATCTGATGTTTAAACAGTTCAGACTTACACATCAAAGTATTTACGATCCTGCTTCTCTAACAGTTCAGAAATATTATCAGCAAAATGCTCTTGAATTATGAAAGTACTCGTTCTGCAGTGAAATGACTGACTTAGGTCTGAAACCACTAAGAGATGATCATCAGGTACATCTGAGGGGTCATGAAATGATTAAAAGCAAGAGAAGACCGTCAGCACCAGTGCCCTACAGGGATATGTGTTCGCCTTACTGCTCTTCCCTGTTTACACAAATGACTGCATTTGTTAAACTGGGATCTGGGCAGTAAGGTGACAAACTGACTGGGACACATCAGCAGGATGTCAAGTACTGGTAGAACACTATTGTTGATCATTTAACAAAGTGATCTAGGGAAATTAGTCACTAATGCACTTTTTAAAATCTTTTTTTTTTTTATCAAATGTTACCAGACCATAGTTGTTATGGTCACAACCACATATGTAATAGTTCCCAAAATGAGGTCTGTGGAAAAATGCACAACGATTAGTAACATTATCACATAATGGTATTATTGTAATATTACTGCATAACATGCCACTAAAATTACAGTAATGTTGCTACTGGTAGCAGGAGAAAAGCCTGACGCTTGTTGTTCGATGTGTTTCTGTGATTTCCTCTGTAAATGATCATTTTAATTTTATTTGACACATTTACAATCGACACTCCTCGAACAGTCACAGGTTTGTCATAAACAGTCCGAGTGCAGCAGAGCTGAGCTAAAGGTTCAGTCGAGCTGTTGAGAATTTGGTGATTCTTCTTATTCAAACATTGATTCGACTACAACAAGACTAAGTAAATAATTGAGTTCAGCATTTCATTTATCGAACTCCATCATTAGCTGGAGTTTTGTCTTATTTGTTTTATCAGGCACAAAGCTTCACTCAGTTTTGACTTTTAGATTCATATAAAGGACAAAATTTACGACGACTGGAGGGAGGCGAGGGGTTTCCCATGACTCTGTTAATATCCAGTAATGTCTTTTATGCTGCCAAAGCAGAACATTCGCTCATTTGTAATGATGACACGCCCTGTTTCCACTGACCACGCAGTGCTGCAGAGTCGAACTTCTGTTAAAAATGCTGTTATGTTCTGGAAAGGAAAATGTTGATGCCTTTAACAAGACAAAAGGAATGAAATATGTCTCTTCTGTTTTGACATCCTGCTGTGGTTAGAATCCCACAATAACATGAAAGTGGTCTCTGTGCAGTTAGAGGAGGCACCGACACCGACAGAGGTCAGGACGTTCATTCCCACATTCCCTCAGACTGATGTCTGGATCCGTTTGAAACTGGAGCGATACTTACTCTCTCTGCCTGCTACCTGCTGGACCGGATGCATCTGCATCCAAAGGGTTTAGTCAGTTTTATTAACTGGGGAAAGAGCCAGTCTGTCCAAAAATTCTAACCCAGTTTCCCCTTTTTTCCATGATGTAAAATAAAAAACCAGAACACAAGAACCTCAGCTGGTTGAATTATTAACCAGAGCGACCGCGACGTAGACCAGCTGAGTGAAGACAGGGTCACATGTACGACTAGCTGAAACCTGCAAACACTGGACTTGAAGATTTGTACCAGCAACCGAATAAGTGGTCAGCTACAACAGAAACGGCTACAACAAATCAGCAATCAGCTAACTCTAACAGTACCCTGGTCTTATCGGTGGCTGTGGACAAACCACGTTCACATTCAGCCTAACTGGTGTTGGGTGTATTATTCCCATCATCAGCGTGGAAGAAGTTCTTTTGAGCACAGAAGCTGCTCTAACATCTTTAGAAATCTTTACACCTGGGAACCAAAGTTACTCTGATGAACTGAACCAGCAGGTTTCAACATGGTGGTGGAGTTATAAACACTGTTAACTGGTGAAAGACAAAAGATGAGGCCAGAGTTTATTTTGCTCCCAGATGTGTCCAATAAAACTCAGTGGGTTTAAGAGCTGAGTGACATCTGTGTTATCAGTAGGTGATGCATCAAATGTTGGAGCCACAGCATCTTAGACAAGAATCTGAAGAAGGATATACATCTTTGAAGACTTTTTAAAAATGTTGTCAAGACGTTTCGCTCAGAACGCTCAGAACGGAACCGAGCTGAGCAGTCTTACATGATTACTGTGTTAACTGTCTTAGTTTCCAGAAGTCTGTGATTGGACTGGAGTGTGCTGTGTGATGGATTACTTTAGATGATCATCTGAGGTTGATCAGTTACATCAATGGTAGCTTAGAAGAGCCACTCCAGGTGCTTCCTATGATCAGATACGCGGGTTTTAAACAGTGTTTGACGACTAACCAAAGACATTTCATATGAATTCCAGCCTCCTGCATTCTCATATAACGACCTCACATCTTGGACAAATGCAAATGAAACCAAAGCTCTGGTCTTAGGTGGATGGAGACCTGGCATTGTTAATGATCGACTGGCGTACGGTCAAAGCGGCACACATCGAGGTTCAGTTTAAACAGCAACAGGACACATCAGTGTAGCACAGTAGGCAGCAGCAGCAGCAGAACTACCCCCGCCCCCACCGAGCTGTGTTCTGTTGGGATGGGTGGTGACTTCTAGGAGCTAAAACACCACAGTGATGACTGCTGAGAAACTCCTTCAGAACAACATGTGTTTTCATTTCAACACTGATGTCTCTTTAACAGCTTCTTTCTTTGTTTTACACACTGTGTCGAGGAGCAAGCGAGACGCTCAAACGAGCTTTCAGCTTTCTAATGAAGCGTCTGGACCTCGTTTATAGAGTCGTGAACAATTATGGCTACAAGAAGCAATCCATAAAAACAATTATAGAGCTTTAACACGATGTGTTAAAGTCTTTTCCCAGGACTCTGTGTGCGGAGCCTTTTGTATTTTAACACCTTTAAAATAAAGAGTTTAGACATAAAAAATAACATGACATCATCACCTCATGACCCAAAACACAACAGCTTCATCAGTTGGTTTTCTGCCTCATTTTGTCCACATCATCACTAAATCTAACGTGACAGAGAGGTAGTGAACATGTGAGGGACTGAAATAAACCGGTACTGAATATTCATAGAACCCAGAATTCCCCTGGGGGCCCTCGTTTTCCCTGGAGCACAGTTTGGGATCATTTTGTGAAGCTCTCCCTCCTTAAACCTATAAACTGATTTATCTTCTTTCCAGGACGTGTTTCTGAATGTGTCGGGTAGTTTACACTGATCGTCAGCAGGCGTAAGATCTAGTATATAGTTGGACATCTGACCTGACCTGTCTGACGCTTTCTTATTAGGGATGTTTTCCAACACCTTCAGTCTTGTTCTGTTTCTCTATCTGTCTATCTGTCTGTCTGTCTATCTACCTATCTGTCCATCTGTCCATCTATCCATCTATTCATCTATTCATCTATTCATCTATTCATCTATTCATCTATCTATCTCTTCTGCTGTAGATGTTACATGCTACTTGCTGCCTCTGTGATCAGCTGTTGTTTCTTCCTTGGCCGACCCGTCGTTCAGAACACCGGTGGTCTCTTTCTGTTTGAAGTCTTCACAAATTGTCTGTCCTGTGTCGGCTCAGTGCCTTTGACATCTGACAACACACAGCTCTCTGGTTTCATGTTGATTTATTCTTTTCTAACAACAAATGCACATTTTACAGGAAAACCAAGAATAGAACAGAGAAGTCACTCAGAGCTGCACTCATTCTCCCAGGACGCCCAGGGTCCCAATGAATATTAGTCATTATTAAATTCCTCTGATGTATCTGTGGCTCACACCTCATCCTAAACCTCATGCAGCACTAATGAGGATTAAACTGGCAGCACCATCACTGAAACTGTCGACCTTTAGTCCATTAGCACAGTTTGTCGTCTCTTTTCAACCCTCCTCTTATTAATTGTTCCTCTCCAGTGAAAAGACGGATCCTAATCGGCAGAACAACAGACGACAAATAGAGCAGTTAGCTCCTTCACGCAGCTCAGCACCAGCTGCTGCTCCTCTCAGCTCTTCAACCATCAAGTCTTCTTGTGAAGTGTCATCAATCTGCACAGTTTACCCTCTTCCCAAAGAAAACAGTCACTAAAGTCTCATTTGTGGCCACTTGTCCATGGCAGGCGTGGCCTTCGATGGAGTCCTTGTGTGTCTGAAATGGGATTATGAGGGCTAAATTGAGTGTGCTAATTGATGGGAGAGTGAATAGAGCTGAATGGAGCTGAGGGGCAGATGTGGTGTGAAACCCCTGGCTCTTTCTAAAGAATACAAATCAGGAGCAGAGAGATCTATTCTCCGCTCTCTATCACACTCAATTATCCCATTCACAGCGCGAGCAGGGGGCCCAGCGAACAGATGGTTTCCACACTGGGAGCTGTATGGAGGCCGTCACTGCCTCTCCGGGCACCTTTTCTTCAGCTCAGATTCACCGTGGAGCGATGAGCGGTGTATCGGCCATTCATGACGTGCAGGGTCTCGTTGGGAACAATGGACGACTACAGCGGTCGTGAATCGGAATAAGAGCGGAGGTTTGTGTTCGGTCCTGGAGGGGCGTCCGTTATTCTTGGACCTGAAGAGAATGAAACCGTGGAGGGGGTGTTCACCTGGGGTGGAGTGGGAGGAGATGAAGAGGAGTTGGTGCACCTTCTGTTGAGACCATTTAAAGTCAGAACAATGAAACTCTTCATCTTGCACTCGCCCCCCATCGATGAAATCCACCCTGTTTGAGCAACTGCAGTTTCAGAGAAAGAAAACTTTAGCTAAATATAGTAGCTTATAGTAATAATACGACTAACTGCTTTAATTTGATTTGGAATCTTTTAATATTCTGCAGTTTTATGTTTGTCTCATCATCTTAAAGGATGAATTACAGGCATCATTTTTTATTACTGTAGATAAAAAACACCAGCAGTGACATTTGGAAATGGTTTGAAAACAGACAGACAGAAACCTGTTCAGTCGGTACGAGACTGGATGAAATTGTCCGAAGCTTCTTAAAACCTGATGTTAGGAAACATTTCACACACGCTCCATTGAAGCTGCACACTGACACTTTTCAAGCAGCAGCAACACAAAAGAGAAATTGGGGGAGTCGAGCTGAGGTTGTTTGGGAGCTGAATGGGTCGTATTAGCTCATGAATATAAGACCCTGTATTATTGTGCCCTCTCCCCCATGTGTGGGCCCCCACCTTGTCCTCCATTGTCCTACTGTGGGGACTCGAGGAGAGCAGCTCTGATGGGTGAATGCCACCTGTCAGAGTGGAAACAGGAGTGGTGAAAAGCATTTAGCGCCGTGTTCTCGTCACACGCTGCTGACTGACTTTTAGAGACACCAGAGACCAGAACAGGAGACGGAGACAAACTAAGAAAAAGAAAACAGACTCTGCCGGCAGATGAAACCTGTTGATTTACTGTGTTCTGCAGCTATTGTGGCTTCTTTTTAGGTTTTGTGAAGATTCTTAAAACGAGTGGATTTGTTAAATGTTTCACATTAATTGGAACATTTCCAGTCAGCAGAGTGGACGTGAAGTGAAGTTTGAAGTTAAAACTCTCCAAATCTTTATATTTCTAATGTCCAGTAAAAATCTCATGAATCACTAAACACGTAACACGAGTTAGTTTTATCAGATTAAACACGTTTTTCCATTCATAAAGTTTTTGAGCTGCTGTGTTCAGCTTTGTGTAAAGGTTTGATGTTCATCAAGGTTTTGACTCGTGTGGTCAGGTTTCTATTTGAGGTCATTCTTACTAATGATGAGTTACTGCTGGACCAACCTGACCAGCAGCTCATCTATCGTTTGTCTGGTTCAATTAGGAATTGCTAAAGTTATTACTGCGTTACTTTAAAGTTATTAGTAGTATTAGAGACGCTGTATTTCCTGAAAGGATCAAAGTTTGATCAATTTGTTATTGATCAGCGTTATTCAGTTTCATACTCGTTGACTGGTTTTCAGTGTGTTCACAGCTCCTCCACCTCCTTTGTGTGTTGCTCTGAATAAACTGGAATTAGTCACGTTTCCCGTGTGAACACACTAAAGTAAAAGCTGCCTCTTGTTTCATCGTCACAGCTGTTGGAACGAAGCTGCAGCTGAATTAAACATGGTTCACATGCTTTTGTTTTAGAACATTTTGTTCTTAAAAGATGGTTTTATTTCTGTTGCTCTTGCTTCTTTATAAAATCTGTTTCAGACCATCTCTTCTGTTCTGTAGCTCCATCTGCTGGTTTTAATTCTACATTACACTATTTGCAAACCTTTCAAACACAAACCTGATTCTATTTATCTGTGAATTCTGGGTAAATCAGACTCATGTAGGTTTGTTCTAGATATTATTCACTGTTTGTCTCATGTTATGCTGTTTTAAATGTTTTGGATTCAACTGGACAACATACAAATCTGTGTTTATTAAAAACAAAACAACAAAAACAACATAAATCAGTTTCAGAATTAACCTTAAAGATTTGATTTAATGATGATTTTTTTTTTATTCCAGGAAATCACTGGTTTCAGTTCATATCTGTGAAATGTACATGTTACATGCAGTAACATCAAACTTTTAGTCAGGTTTTAGTCAGTAAAGCAAACAGATGGATTTTGAATTTGTTTAAATGTTCGTATCTCTTCATATCATATTGTAGGTTATAAAAGACACTTTATCAGGTCATGGTCGGTCCTAGCTGTGACTACACGTTGAAGTCAAACACTGATGAACCTTCAGTCCATGAAGTCCAACTCACTGCGGCTCCTTCAGCTCGACTGTTCTGACTGACCAACTGTCCAGCTCACGGCAGGTTCGTCTTCAGGTGTTTCGGGTCATCGAACGCCTCACGCAGCCTTCTGATTCTGCAGCTGCTTCGGCAGCTTCCTGCGATCCTTCACGGCGTTCCTCTTTCTCTTCTTGCTCAGGAAGTTCTCCAGTTTGCCGCTCTTCTTCAGCTCCTGGTATTTTTCAGCGAGCTGCAGCTTCTTCTTCTCAGCTGGAAAACGTCAAAGTACATATATTAACTCAATAAAAATAAAAATGTACCTTTAATCCAAATTTACTTTGGACCTATTAAATGTAAAACTGTCATTAATAATAATATTTAGTGATTTTAACAGTCAAGAAACAGCAAAAACTGTGTGTCCCAGAGTGTAGGAGTCAAATTTAATCTAATGTGACTCCCAAATATTCAGTGTACAGTGATTTAAAATAGAAAATATGTTGTTTCTACTTGAAAAATGATGCATTTCATCAAATATTAAAGCTTGAATTTCATTATTCAATTAAATGGAACTCATTGTAACACTAGGGTCAGCCGCAGACTGAAGGCTAGAAACCAGACGTCCAGTTCTTACATTTCTTTAGGAAAAATGGTCGAACGCCCTGATTGGCTCGCTCTCTCTGCTGCCGCTTGAACTGCTGCTCTCTCTCTCTCTGCTGCTCTCGGGTCAGCCTCGCTCGCTCCTGGTTCTCCTGCAGAAGGTCACAGGTCACACATTGAAAACACTGTGTAAAGGAAACCTGTCACTCAAACTTCCCCGTTTGTGTTCAGTGAGGTTTAAACTGAGACCTAAACAGGAGCCGTCGTCTTTCTGTCTTTTTGTACAATAACAGTTAAATTCTGTTCTGCTTTGTTACGTTGCTGCTGCAGCGCCTGATTTTCCCCCTCGGGGGATTAAGCCCACGTTGCCTTAAATGTATATTTTGTTTATTGTCTACTTTTCTGCTCAGGCTGTGGATTTTTGGTACTTAATGACACTAAATGAGGAACTGTCATGAGGAAGGAGGGTTTAAGGCCAGAAACACCAGCAGGTGGCAGTGTCTACATATATTTATGTCTAAAAGAAGCCGTAAATGACACCAGGTCCGTTTCTCTTCCTGTGTACTGGCTCTGTCGACTCAGCAGGACACGCTGCACAAATGAAGCGATGTTCACGTTGTTTCCTGTGTCACACATCAGACTCACCATCCTCTTCAGGAGGAGCTGCAGTTTCTCCTTCCTCTCGTTGTTGCTCTTCTTCTTTTTCAGCTGCTTCTTGATGATCTGCAGACGGACAACATAATAACTTATTTTTCAGTCCAACATCACGACTCAAACTGTTTCTGCTTCAGGTTCTAACTCCGGTCTGATCCAAACCTCTTTCTCTCTGAGCTTGATGTCATTAATGAATTTATACGTCTTCTCAAAAATCTCAGGCTTGTATTCTCCGGACAGGTCATCAAATCGTGGATCTCTCAGTGTCTACGGTACAAAAAACAAGTCAAACTGATTCATTTCAATTCACTCCAGCAGACTGAAGGATTCTAAAGGACACTACGGGTTCTCCATCACTCACTGGTTTCCTGACGTGGACGACCTGACGCAGGTACGGTGCTGGTTTCTTGGCTGAAATCTCCACCGGCCTGAAATCACAAAGGTACAACGTAAAGAATGAGCGACGATAGACGGCGCAGCAGCTGGCTGGGCAGGTAGCAGCTCACCTGTTCTTGTTCAGACGTTTCTTCTTGCTGGTCTCCTGCTTCTTGTTGTTGCCGTAGGCGACCTCGTTGTAAACTTTGGTTCCCACTTTGCTCTGCAGCTTCACGATGTCTTCGAAGGACATGTTGGACAGTTCTGCAAAGACACGAGGACAGAGAGATAGAAAACCACTGATAACTGCTGCTAACCAGGAGACCACAGAGACACCACCCACCTTTTTTAATGTCTTCTCTCGTGTGGAGCTCACTGCTGCCACCAACATCCTCTGGGTCTTCATCCTCACCATCCTCATCGCCATCTTCTTCATCTTCTTTGTCTCCCTCAACATCTTCCTCTTCTTCACCATCAGACTCACCCTCACCACCATCTGATCCGTCCTCATCTTCATCACCGTCATCTTGTTCTTCGCTGAATTCCTCCTCCTCCCCTCTGTGGTACTGCTCTCCGTCCTCAGTCCCTCCTCGTCTTTGTTTCCCTGTGAGCAGAGCAAAGTTCTTCTCCACATCAGAGTCTTCATCATCGCTGCTGCTCGCTGTCGTCGTCTTCTTCGATACTGCCAGCTTCAGTCGCTGCTTCTCTTTCCCCTTCATCTTGGATTTTGTAGTTCAGCTGTTGGAAACCAAAGGAAGACGTTAGAAATGTTGATGGCCCAAAACAGGATGTTTGCTCAGTGGCTGACGAAGGTTTTACCCGAGTTACTTAGGAAACCAATGATAAAAACGGGGGCAGCCGAGCTTCTTATCACGTTAGTTAAATGTTCCACAGGACGGTTCAGCTCGATTTGAGCCACAGTTCAGCTTGTACCTGGTTTTTGTTTTGTCGGATTGAGGGATTCTTCTCACAAAGCAGATGACCTACACGCTACACCGTCCCTGAACGCAGCACACAACAGAAGCTGCTGACAGACAGACAGCTCCTCGTGCAGACAGACAGCTCGCTGTACAGACAGACAGCTCCTCGTACAAACAGACAGACAGACAGCTCCTCGTACAAACAGACAGACAGACAGACAGACAGCTCGCTGTACAGACAGACAGACAGCTCCTCATACAAACAGACAGACAGACAGCTCCTCGTACAAACAGACAGACAGACAGCTCCTCGTACAAACAGACAGACAGACAGACAGACAGCTCCTCGTACAAACAGACAGACAGACAGCTCCTCGTACAAACAGACAGACAGACAGACAGACAGCTCCTCGTACAAACAGACAGACAGACAGACAGCTCCTCGTACAGACAGACAGACAGCTCCTCGTACAAACAGACAGACAGACAGACAGCTCCTCGTACAGACAGACAGACAGCTCCTCGTGCAAACAGACAGACAGCTCCTCGTGCAGACAGACAGCTCCTCGTGCAGACAGACAGCTCCTCGTGCAGACAGACAGACAGCTCCTCGTGCAGACAGACAGACAGCTCCTCGTGCAGACAGACAGCTCGCTGTACAGACAGACAGACAGCTCCTCGTGCAGACAGACAGCTCGCTGTACAGACAGACAGACAGCTCCTCGTGTAGACAGACAGACAGCTCCTCGTGCAGACAGACAGACAGCTCCTGGTGCAGACAGACAGACAGCTCCTCGTGCAGACAGACAGACAGCTCCTCGTGCAGACAGACAGACAGCTCCTCGTGCAGACAGACAGACAGACAGACAGGCAGCTCCTCGTGCAGACAGACAGCTCCTCGTGCAGACAGACAGACAGACAGACAGACAGCTCCTCGTGCAGACAGACAGCTCCTCGTGCAGACAGACAGCTCCTCGTGCAGACAGACAGACAGCTCCTCGTGCAGACAGACAGACAGCTCCTCGTACAAACAGACAGACAGACAGACAGACAGCTCCTCGTACAAACAGACAGACAGACAGCTCCTCGTACAAACAGACAGACAGACAGACAGACAGCTCCTCGTACAAACAGACAGACAGACAGCTCCTCGTACAAACAGACAGACAGACAGACAGACAGCTCCTCGTACAAACAGACAGACAGACAGCTCCTCGTGCAGACAGACAGACAGCTCCTCGTGCAGACAGACAGACAGCTCCTGGTGCAGACAGACAGACAGCTCCTCGTGCAGACAGACAGTCAGCTCCTCGTGCAGACAGACAGTCAGCTCCTCGTGCAGACAGACAGACAGCTCCTCGTGCAGACAGACAGCTCCTCGTGCAGACAGACAGACAGCTCCTCGTGCAGACAGACAGACAGACAGCTCCTCGTGCAGACAGACAGACAGCTCCTCGTGCAGACAGACAGCTCCTCGTGCAGACAGACAGACAGCTCCTCGTGCAGACAGACAGACAGCTCCTCGTGCAGACAGACAGACAGACAGCTCCTCGTGCAGACAGACAGACAGCTCCTCGTGCAGACAGACAGCTCCTCGTGCAGACAGACAGACAGCTCCTCGTGCAGACAGACAGACAGCTCCTGGTGCAGACAGACAGACAGCTCCTCGTGCAGACAGACAGTCAGCTCCTCGTGCAGACAGACAGACAGTCAGCTCCTCGTGCAGACAGACAGACAGCTCCTCGTGCAGACAGACAGCTCCTCGTGCAGACAGACAGACAGCTCCTCGTGCAGACAGACAGACAGTCAGCTCCTCGTGCAGACAGACAGACAGTCAGCTCCTCGTGCAGACAGACAGACAGCTCCTCGTGCAGACAGACAGCTCCTCGTACAGACAGACAGACAGCTCCTCGTGCAGACAGACAGACAGCTCCTCGTGCAGACAGACAGACAGCTCCTCGTGCAGACAGACAGACAGCTCCTCGTACAGACAGACAGACAGCTCCTCGTGCAGACAGACAGACAGCTCCTCGTGCAGACAGACAGACAGGTTTGTTTTTCCCGCCATTGGCGGCAGCACTAAGCACCGACTATAACAGAAGAAGAGTCCAAGCCGCCATCTTGGATTTTGTTTCCGTTTGATCAAATTCACCGTCACTCCGTCAATATATAATATAACTCCACTTTTTGTCGATATACATTCAGATTCCATCGATTTGATTTCTTCCGACTTGTAGCCGAGAAGTTCATCTGTCTTTTGGTGGGTTCGTATTTCCAATATATACACAACAAACAACTTTGTAAAGTGAGGAATTAATCAAACGTCCGTCGTTAGCCCGTCAGCTAACAGGCTGCTGCACGTTAATTATCTAAAAAGTCCAAATTCACTGATTTAATGACATTAAGTGTGTTTGATTTATTATTCTAATTACTGACGACACTGAACTATCTACTTTTAAATACAAGCTAACAATGGCTGCATTCCTCTTGTAAACCAAACTCCATGAAAACACGAACATCTGCTGAAGTTTGCACATGAACAGGCTCTCTTTAGTATAAAAATGTTGTTTTATTAATCATTATGATTCTTTGTTGATTCATTTCCACTATGTCAGTGAGGCTGTTTCTAAAGTATGAGGTGGCATCGACTAATGGAAACGTTAACTTTGATGTTGTACTGTCGTTATGTTGGTGTTATTTACAGGCCGAATTGACCACGAGGTCGTTAGAAAATGTAGTAGTTCACATTATGAGGACTGGTTAAGAATATACCTTCAAAATAAAACCGGCGGATTTTCAATTCAACCTGTCTCAACCTCCCCCTCAGTACGTGGTGATGGTAGTAAACAGACTAATGAGAAGCTAGCTGACATGTTTGTTTGTGTTTCCGCGGTTTGGAATAAATATATTTGCACAAACCTGGAAATAAAGCAGTTGTTAAAGTCCTGTTTTTCTGGGTTCCATTATCCACGTGTGTCCACGGCTGCGTCACTCAGAGGTAATAAAGCACTTCCTGTTTCAGAATAAAAGTCCTGCTGGGTTGTTCAATGATCTGGGACCAGATAAAGGACCAAATCTGCTCCTAGAAACTTTGGATCATGTCTGAACACAATCTTCTCTCTGTTGGATCACTTCCGGTCGCACACTTTGCTATTTTTGTTGACGTTTTTCTGTCCATATGTACTTATTTTGGAGACAAAAATACTTTGAAATGTTACTTCCTTTTCCAAACAGACTGTCCTGTGCGGTGCTGCTCTCTGCTGGTCCGACACAGCTAATACTTCATTTATAAACAATTTGTTTAATTTTCTCAGCTCTTTTGCAATTTTCTTCAATAAATGTCTTTGCTGACCTTTAAATTATAAAGTGTGAGTGTTATTTCTGCGATCGCATAACTTTGATGCCAATGTCACTACTTTGAGTTCACAGGTAAACTGAATATATAGAATAATTTAAAACTGCAAGTTTTAAAAATACATCAGTCAAATCTGGTCTGTTGATTACGTAAATGAAAATGTATGTATTTTATGTGCTCTAGAGTTATTCACAAGCTGCACTGCTTTCTGCGTCTGGTGCAGTCAATAAAGTTAGACTTGAAAAGATTTTTTGCGTTTGTTGGTTGATGTGAGCTTTGTGTTGTGTTTTCTTTAAGTCTTTGAACATATAGGCAATGTTGCATATTAAATAGGACTGTTTCCTCTGTGTTGAGCGATCCAAGCTTGTTGGGTATGAAATTCATTTTTATACATTAGCAGGCTTTTATTTCACAGAACATGTACTTGATCCTAAAATAAAGCTACATATTCTTGATTCTTTTGTACTGCACTTCAGCTTTTCAGCAGGTACACCCATCTTCAATTAAAGACTCAAATGCTGAACACTGTTGGGCAACAAATTCAAAGACAGTGATTTAAAATCAAAATGCCTCTATTAACAGGAAAATTGACCTGTTAGTAAGTTTTGTTGTGCTTAATGCCAGTGAGAAACAGTGGAAGATGAGTCCACAGGAGTAAAGGTGGGAATGATCACTCACCTGTCAAAACAGTTCTAATGACCAATTAATTAAACTGGAGACTGGTTTGGTTTAAACAGTATATTAGTTGGTAGGAGGTTAAAGCAGCCATGTCTAAAAATGTTTCATCAGGGATGGTTGGGAGGAAACAAGTGACGCCTGTTAATATCTGTGTGTCACCGCAATGGATGGAAGTGTAGTGTGAGCTTTAATCTAAAGTTAAGTCTTTAATCTTTTAATGAAAAAAAGGATCTGCATAAAAAAATAATCATGAACTAAATGATCACTTTTGTTTTTGTGTTCCAAATCCTTTGTCGTCAGTGACACGTGATGCTGGTTTCTTCCCAGTGATGTTCTACCACATCTGTACTGCAGCTGTCTCCACTTGAGTTTTTCCTTCAGTTCATCTGTGCAGATCATGGACTGAAGTTCACAGGTCACAGGTCACAGTGATAGAAAATCTGACGTGTTTAGTTCATTCACTCTTATGTAATGTTTGTATGTTTGTCTTTTCTTTTTATTCTAATCAGGATGATAACTGTTATCATCCTGATGATAAAGTGCTGGATCAGATCTCCTCATGTTCAGCTCCGGTTTGTTCCTTCCTGACTCTGAGGGAGGGGTCCACACACGGGACAAAAGAGGAGGAGTTTCCTCCCGTTGCCAGGAGACCCCGGTGGTCAAGTAGCACGTTCCAACCGGAACATGGAAAAATCCGCCGTCAGAATAAGAGCAGGGCTGCTCGTTCTCAGATTTGTTGAGCTTTGGTTTATTTTGTGTTGGGACGAGCTGGGCAGTAGTTAGTGTCAAGTACGTAGGATGTTAATCACAGAGGGAAATATAAGTAAACGAGAATAACTATTAACTTTGCAGCTGCTGTGATATTATTCTCTCCTATGATTAGAGGTAGACATTTTTAGATAAGGTAAATTAAAGATGCATTTAACCCTAGCTTGCAAAAAGTGAAAGTTAAGTAATTACTTTTGGTGTTTTATAATAAAAACGTGCAGACAGACAAACACTGAGGGTATTTAATGATATTTGATCATTGAATGACTGTGTGCAGATGTACTGAAAGTTTAGTTTGATTTAGATTTATGTATTTCCCAGTTTTAGTGACTGTTTTGTTAACTGCTTAAGAACTAATCCACACATCCCCCAAATATCAGTAGGAATTTAAACATGATTATTCTATTTTATATGATATAGTTTAGATTTTTTTTAAAGGACTAGTACACCATTCTTTCTACAGGTGGCGCTTTTATTTTGAAAAGCCGCGCTAGAAGCCTCTCCTCCCCTGCAGCAGCGGAGCTCCGGCCGCTCTCCGGCCGCTCTCCGGTGATTGACTCACACAGACACCGTCAGACTGATCCTGGGTCCTGGATGCTGGAGGATTAGAGCTCAGCAGGGGAGCTGCTCCAGCTCCGCCCGCCGCGCTTTGTTTTCTGCTCCCGTTCCTGCAGCCTCATGTCCTCTGCTCGGAGAACATCATCTGCTGTATTTGATCTGTCCAGCAGACCGGTAGGAGGGCCTGCTGCTGCACTGCAACAGGTCGAAGAGGAGCAGAAATAAAGCAGAGAAGGATCAATGGGACGCGAATGAAGCGGAGCTGAGGACCAGGACCAGGACCAGGACCAGGACGGGAGGGATGCTTTAATGGTTGGAGGGGTTCAGCTGCAGTCTGGATGCGACAGAGCAGAGAACTGCCAACATGATGCCGGTGAGTGTAGAAACCCGTTCTGTCTCCATCATCCAGGCTTTTGAAACGGACTCATCCTCGGGGGTCAGGGTCCCCTGAAGTCCTCACCGCGTCAGAGCAGCTTCCTCCCATGTAAACCCACGAAGGTCCCTTCTGTACAGGCAGAGTGAGGGTTTTAATCTAAGAGAGTTTTAGTCAACATCACCTGAACAATTATTAAAAACTCAGTCAACCCTCCAGACCCTTGATATCATTTTTATACCATTGTATTTTATATGTTGCTGTGGTTCAGTGTCTGCAGAGGTACTTTAGGGCCACTGAAGTCATGTCCTCTGGTAAGACGTAGAAAATTAAAAGTCTAATTTATCTCTTCCACACTTGTGGTTATACTACATAGCTGTGCAGCATTTGGGACCGACAATAAGTGTTATATATAAACTTCTAATAACCTTCTAATAACCTTCTAATAACCATCTAATAACCTTCTAATAACCTTTTAATAACCTTTTAATAACCATCTAATAACCTTTTAATAACCATCTAATAACCTTCTAATAACCTTTTAATAACCTTCCCATTGCACAGAGTAGGTTAACTATTAAATACAAATTGGCTGTTTTGCAATTTTTCGGTGTTCTGATCTTCAGAATATCAACAAACCCAGTATTTCTAAGCTGCTAAAACACATATAATCATGCTCTTTCGTGTCTTTCTTGAACACACCTATTGAACCTAAAACGTTATGGCAGGAAAAGTGAGTAAAACAGTTATTGTGCAGGTCTAATATTATTCTATTTCAAATATTTGAGTTTGGTGATGATCAGATCACATTTCATGAACAATTCATGCAGAAAAGCAGGAAGCTGCAAACAGTGACTTCTCTTGTCACTGCGTCAGAACATTTGAACTAGTCTCCGTACGATATGGTCCTTTTAATTTCAGACAGTGTTCAGGTGGAAAACTAAACTCTTGTGAAGTAAAAACCCAAAGAACTTCATGAAAAGCTAAATGACAGTAAAGACTTACTGGCTGAGTCAGCAACACTACAGGTCACTAATAGTGAAACACCACTGTCATCCCGTACCGTTGTCTTCACACTGAGTGAAGTCAAGACCAGGTTTATGATGCAGCACCTTATTATCCACCGTGCAGCCTCTGCTAAATCTGACCAGAGCCCGACATGAGCCGACACTAACAGAAACCGCCCCATGTTGTTTGATATTTTTCTTACTTTCAACAAAAGACTCAAACTAACAATGCGTTCATCCATCTGTCAAGTGTCTATTGGGCCCATTTGTTGGGGACTATTTTCAGCAGCAGACTAATCCACATTTGGTCTCTGGTGAGTGTCTGTGGCAGCAGGACGGAGAATGTGGGTCTGAGTGAGAATAAACCAGTGCGTTCATGAGTCTTCATGATCAATCAGAGGCAACAAAAGAGGGACGGTAGATAGAGGTTATGTTCTTAGTTTGTTTATTTGAACATAGTTCTATAATGGGTGGTTTTGTTGTAGGTGGTTGTAGCATTACGTTTTTTAAGGAGGACCAAATGTGCTTTTAAGGAAAACACTGGAGCCATCTATCCAGATTTTCATATATGTGGTTCTACAGTATCTGGATGGCTGCTGTAGCTGTTTTCATTCTCAGTCCCACCTCACCTGTCGTGTGTTGAATTGTCCTTGACGAGACATTGAATCCAACGTTGCCCTTGGTGAGTCAGCCCAGCTGCATGGAAGCTCTTTCTTCATTGGTGTGTGTTGTTCTTTCCTCTCTCCTCTTTACAATCACCCCAACTGGTCGAGGCAGATGGCCGCCCACCCTGAGCCTGGTTCTGCTGCAGGTTTCTTTCTTCTATATAATTCTGTATACAGTTATATTTGTAAGGTCAAGAAGTAAAGTCAGCTGATGGTAAAACCTGGTGAGGCCTGGATGTAGCTGACCATCCAGTTTCCTAAATACTTGTGCAATGTTCAGTAGTCAAGTCAAGTGTGTGCAAATGTTTAGCTGAAACATGAATGTCATGAACTGTAGGTCATTTTCAACACAACAATGAGAAGACTGACTTATACTTTACATTTTAAAGCAGCACAACTGTCATTTAAAACTCAGTAGAAGGTCACGAGTGAATAGAGGTTGACTGTCCACTAAAAACATTTGTCAGTGACGGCCAACACTGCAGTGAGCTGCATGTATGTTCAGTCATCTTCCTCCACGTGTTAAATAATAAAAGAGACGGGAACATGATGAGGCAGAGGAGGAAGGTCTTTTTGAGGAAACTATGAGCTAATTGTGGAGGAAGTGAGCCGAACTTCTCCTATCAGCATCTATTACTGTTATTCAGACAGTGGTGTGTACCTTCCTCATGGATCACATGCAGGTGGGCAGAGGCTCGTGCCCTTTTTCCAAATTAGTCAAAGGTTCTCCAGTCTACCTGAATTAAGTCATTATTATACTTGGGGCCAATTAAACCACATGCATCTGAATTTAAATGAAGCTGCACAAAACAGTAACAGTGGCGTCACATGTCCTGTACTCTGTATGAGCTTCACTGTTCAGTCCATATTTCATTTTACCATTGTGGTTTCACTGGCACAAGGTAAATCATAATTTTATTGCAGTGCTGGTTAATAAAACAGATTCCGATAATACATTTGAGCACCTGTCCCTAAGAAACTCTCTGCGTCCTCCTCATATTCAGCAACAATAGAGAAACCAACAGAATCACAGTGAAGGTGAATCCAGTGCTGAGCTTCCACTGTGAGGATCACAGGTGACTCAAACAGTAAAACAATCCTGTACAACACAGCACACTCTGATCATCACTGCGTCCTCCTCATCCTCCAGTCAGGGCTCAGTGGGGCTCGCCGTGCTCCTTGGTAACAGTTGCCACAGTGACCAGAAACACACACACACTGTTCAAGGTCATGTGGGAACCGTGTTATTTTAATATTCATCAGGTGATGAAGAACTTAAGCTGTTGTAACCTTCGTGTTCATTTACAATAACAGCCTGACAGATTCATTTTCCACAGCAGACACGCTGACATGTGCTCGGACTCGCTCTCTACACAACAAGCTTTCAAACATAGTGATGATATGAAGTACAGTCAGTCCCAAAGACTGCGAACTGACCACAAGAATACAAATCAGGATTCACCTATTGCAATATTATGTTAATAAATAATGACATGATCACAGTGAGCTTGACCTATGACCTGTCCACCAAAATCAACTCAGCTCATCATTGAGTCTGAAAGTCTAAATGTGGCCTGATAAATATCTAAACTCTTTCACATGTCTCCTCAGTTTGTGTGACTCTTGTAGGTCTTCTGTGATCTTTAGCTGCTGGTAAATAGAACTGAGTGAGTGATTTTATGACTTAATGCAGTTTGAAACCAACGCTCTGTTCTTCTTTCATTGATTGGCTCCAGGTTTGCTAACACCAGACAACCTACATGTTTTATTCCGTAATGATGACATTTATCATTGTACATATAGAATATTGATGACATGGAAGCTGAACACAGGTACAGTACAATAGTCAAACATTTACTTGGAAATAGGTGTAAAATGTCTAATACTGTATCTGACTTTAACATACAGCTGGCAGCCAATCAAAAAAAACTCTGCTGTGCTTTGGTGGGACTGTGGAAGCATCCTGTGTTGTGGACCGTGGTAGTATCCTGAACAGCAGGCAGGGTTTAGTCCTGTGTGTTTATGTGTCTCGTTAATCCAATATTGTCGCGTCACGTGATGCTGTCGGCCATATGGCTCCGGCTGTCCACGCTTCCAACAAAACATTTGGGATGTGACCTGCACGCTTCCCTGGGCAGAAATAGAACAGACACCAGGACTGATGTAGAGCATTAATCATTCATTGTACTGTTCGTTAAATGGATATTTCCCCTTTGGTTCAGTTTGTGTTTTAGGCAAATACTGGTCCACGTGTTGCCTCCTTCCTCCTGAAGTCTTTTTTATCTAAAGCCTTATGTCTTAAAATGAGAGGCCGGTTTACTTACATCAGTGTTTTTTGTTAAATATTGTCTGAACACAAGCAGCTGGGAAAGAACTTTACCTAAATAAAGTACCAATGAGGGAGAAATGATCACTTAAATTTAACTAATGAAAATATGTGGTGAGTGTTTGATACGAAGTCCTAATTCTGAGAGTTAACAAAAAGTCATTTTAATGAAATAAAACTTTCAAAAACGGTTCTGAAAACAGAGCTAATTGATGAAAGCACCATAATAAACTAACAGCTATCAATCAAAGAGACTTTTGTTCACCTTTAATTACAGGTTTCTTTCAGTGTCAGTCGAAGCTGAATTGTTTAACGCTGTGTCAACATGTGTTGGTCTGTTGGTGACGGATTAGGACACGGCTCCATGTTGATGCCTCATTGTTTTGAAGAAGCCGACGTCTTTCAGACAGTTGATGGATCATTAATTTCTTCCTTCTCAACAGTTAGGGAGTGGGTGGGGGTTTGGTTGTGGCTGGTTGTTGGAATTAAGCAGCGTGTTCCTGTGCTAATTCCAGCCTGGATTAAGAGCTGGAGTCTCATGAGTTTACCGAGACCTCGTCCCGTTGAGTGAGTGACAGACACACAGGTGAACACTGCAGCTTCTTTTAATTTCACGTTTTAGAAAACGTTTTACTTACTTTAATTGTTTTTATTATGAGCGACACAATTGCAAGTTGTGGCAAAATGCACATATCCAAACAGTGAAGTGTGAACAGGTCATCAGATCCAGTGATGCTCCTATAACTCCACCTCAGTGTTTTTAGTGTCAGTTTGACGTCCTCCTCTGTTTTTGAGTACAGACACTTCTTTTACCACAGACACCTTCAGGCTGTACTCGGGACATATTGAGGTTCTATAACAAGCCTCTTGGATGACAGGACGTCTCACTCCCCCTTCCTGATCGTCGTCCGGAGGGACAGACAGCCTCTCCTGCTCGGGCTCTGATTGGTCGCAGAGTTTCCTGGTCGACCTCGGTTCGGTGACTGACGGCAGTGACCCACTTCATATGCATGAACCTGAAGAAAAGCCGTGTGCTCCAGTTTTCCCGCTGAGATCTATGTAGGACAGCAGGCTGAGACTAATTTATCTCTGTCACTAAGTCACAGCTTCAGCTTGTTGATAATTATCTGCTGACGAGCATTCGTTAGGTTGTTTAGTCACTGCTGCAGACGAATGCACTGCAGCTAAATGACTTCCTTTTTGGACTTAATTTGTATTTCACTGTAGCCGCCTGGTAACTTTTTATAGTATCAGTGTGAACCAGGACTGAGCTGACAAGGTCAATACTCAAATGATTCAAAAAACCATAGCCAGAGGACTCCAAGAGTAACATTTAGCATCTAATTCAAATGCATGATGTGTGACTCTGTGTTTAAAATCAGGGAGCAGAAAGGCTTTAACCATCCATTTAAGCTCTTTGTCGGTCTGTGCAATCGTTCCGAGGCCTGACGAGCGAAGTCTCTCTGCCAGATTCACACTTCATCTGCTCCCTCCAAGTGAGAAATGTTATTCTTAGAAATACAACAACTCAGCTCCAATTTCATTTTTCTCTTGGGCAGTTGTCATGCATCCAGTGTGTGAAGAAATAAATGTGAGCCTCTTTGTGATTATCTGAGATACAGTGGAATCAGTGCCAGTATGATTTAAAATAACCAGCTACAAATGTAGAATTCACATTGAAGCTCTGCACACGCTGGAGCTGGAGAGTTTAATATGTCAGCAGATGGACTGGGCGATAGGCGATCGGATGGACTGAATGAAGTGAATGGTTCCCACAGTCCTAGTGACTCTGCTGACCCCCTGACCTTTCACCTAGTGCCAACAGTGGGTCAAAGTGTTCACTTCTTTAGTGAAATAGCTCAACATCTATTTTTCACTTATAAAATTCTTAAGTTGATAAACTCTATTGAATTAGATTTTTCAGAAGGCTGCTAGTTTAGTGATAGTTTATAGTTACTAATAGAACTACTAACTTCTTGAGTTAGTAAATTATATGTACAGACAGTGAAGTATGTTGTGAGGCTGCATTGTATGGATATAGCTGTGTGAAGAGCTTTAGGTTGTTAAGTGATCTGACACCATTAAACCATGAGGACTGACAGAAGGAGTTGTCTGGGGGGGGGGGATCTTTCCTGCCATTTAAAACAGGCTCGATATATCTTTGAATATGTGAACAGGGACATGTTGAAGCATAAATTGGGCTGTTAAACTTTTTAATTTAACTGTTCTTCTGGACAGCCGGTGATGAAGCAACGCTCAACTTTCAGATTTTATTATTTATTTTTTATTTCAGATTCTGTCCTGAATGTTTCTCTTCACAACTGTTCAGGTTGGTTTTATTGTAACTAATATGTTTTTTTTAATAATATTAAACAATAGATTAGTTTTTGTTTAAGCCTGTAGGTGGATGTACGTTAGAGACAGAACCAGGACAGAAGAGAAGAAGGAGCCAAATGCATAAATAAATGGCTTCACTTTCACGTCTTCAGAAACCATGAAGGTCAATTTACTCTGTGGAACAACAGTTTTATAATCCTCTCAGTAAGGCCTTGAGACACAATGTGACTGTAGTATCCCAGCATCCATTTTCTTATCATTGCTCACACAAAGAAGAATCTGATTTCAGCTTTTCTTGCTTGGACTATTCAGCACTGATAGCAGCTGAGAAGATCTGCATGTAAATGACGCTACAGTGAGACTCTGCTCTGTGAGCTGAAACCCCAGCAGAAAGGTCAAAGAAGGCCGCTCGTTTTTGCGATCAGGCCAAGTGGAACAGAGTGAAGATGGAGAGTATATGAGGGCCGAAACCAACTGAGCAGGACCAGAGAATCTGGCTCATGACTGTGAGAGTGAAGGCTCAGATTCTCAGAGCAGCTCCACAGGGGAACTGTAGAAGGAGTTCAGAGCCCTCTGTCGAACCTTTTAGCAAGTCATCACTCTTTCCCACCTTCAGAGGATAAATAAAGGCTGAAAAATGTTGAAAGCTGCCTCCATGCAGGTTGGCGGGCTGTGGGAGGCAATCTGGCGTGGGTCCTGACAGCAGATACCATGCTGGACTAACAGATGGCCCAGTGCACCATGAGAGTTATGTCCATAAATATCAGTTATAGTCTTAAATAGCACAGGAAGCTGTGCTATATCTTAACTCACATCATGTTTTAACAATAACATAAACTGTCTAAAGGTTATTTCAGTGTTTTACATGTTTCAACAATTTTAAACAAGACATGGAAGATCAACACCAGGTACTGTACCAGGTACAGCTAAATCAGGTACAACTAGACTTGCTTCACTGCCACTATCGTTTGGGATTACTATTACCTGGATGACAGTTACCTGCATAGGTCCAACCACCCGAGTCCCCAAATCTTTTACAACCTGTGTTGTTGTGCAGTATAAATCAGCAACATAACAGGCAATGAGCTGATGATGATTCTAACCAACTGTTGCTAATGGACTTTCTGTTTGTCAACCACCATGTGATGAGCTCACAGTAATATCACATTTCTCCCAAACACTACTACAGTTATTTTTAATTAACATTTCAGTTTTAAATTTTGGGAGTTTGTCTGGTTGTGACCTAGATTGTTACTACAGGACTCCTGGACATCAGACACAAACTCACCTTCACTTTATTCTGGTTTATCTGCACTGTGTTTGTAGACGTTCCTCACTGTGTACCTCAGCAACAACGATCAGCACTTCAGTGACGTTCCCATTACACCAGAGACGCTGTGCAGAGATGTGGTGGAGTTCTGCAAGGAGCCTGGCGAGACAGACTGCTACCTGTCCGAGATGTGGAGAGGCTCAGGTGAGTTTCCAAGAGGGAGCTAAAGTCCACTGTAGGATTTTTTACTTACAGAAAATACAAATATCCTCTTTTAGACCTGCTGTCTTCAGATCACAGTATATTACCTGATATCGGATTGTCCTGAAATAACTGTTGTCTAATGAACCAGAGCGTGTTGTTGGAGAAGGGGAGAGGATGATGGAGGTGTTGCAGCAATGGGAGCAGCACAGAGGGGAGGTTCGTTACCTCCTGCACCATCAGAGAGCTCCAGGACGAGAGTCAGGTAAGAAACACTAAACACAGCAGTGCAGACTGTTTAACACCCAGAGGCAGTTCCTTTATAGTAGTCGTGTTTCAATGAACACAGATCCAGCACTGGCAGGTGGGAAGCCAGTGAGGGATCATGTTGTTGACTCGTTAATAACACATTCAGTAAAATTAAAAGTTTGGTGTTGGTGCTGTTGTTTCATCTGTGGCATAAATTACAGTACCTGGTTCTCTTGTTTTCTAGTAATGCAGGATATTAATGACAAACTGAATGAACTTCTACTACCTGCTTACTGACAGAAACTATAAGGAGCTTTAAACAAAGTGAAAAGGGGTGGTGTTCATACTGTAGTCACCTCAGTGTGGCAAGGATGTTGTGAAAGGCTTCATGCTCTCATTGATAGGGGACAAACTATTTGTCCAGGTCACGACAAAACTACAGATTTTTACTGACTTTAATCAGACACAACGTGCAGGTTCTTGATATCAGATTTACAGCGATTTTCAGTAGCTGAACATCAGTAGCTGAAGATTATGTTACGCTCTCTCAGCTACAAAATCAACAGAATGGGACACTGCAGTCCAGACAGGACAGACATTAAAGCTACAACTTAAACCACACTTTAAAGACTGTCCATATCTGAGCCACACTTCCTGTGTCTTGTTTATAGACACTACAAATCTTAATTTGTATTAGATAGATAGAGCCTGCAACAGGCAGCCACCTGAGGCGGCGCCAGGTAAGATGAAGAAGAAGAAGTGCTTGTCAGAATCTTTAAAGGGTGCAGAGGCAGCAAATGTTGAATATGTGAGAATAAGACAGACTTTAAACTCTGTGGAAGTCAGATCACTGGAAAAAAAGATTATAAATACTCAACAGCAGGATCTGTTGTACTGTAACAGAGTGTAACTACAGTGGATGATCAACTGTAATCAGCTTATGACTGAAGGGAGGCGTGTGTGCAGCTGCTGTGGATGTTTTTTTATGTTTGTTTGTTTTAAAAACAGAAAAATGGACAAATAAGAATTATGGATTCATCTTCTGAGCATCATTTGTACCACAGACAGAACATGTAAACTCCACACAGTAGACACCTGGCCAACCCCTGGATTCAAACCCAGTTCTTTCTTCCTTTGAGGCGACAGTGCTGCCCACTCTTCAAGTTTTTTTAAGATATTTCAGTCTGGGCTGAAGTGGTGGTCTGCCCACACTCACCATAGCATCATCCCTATAGCATGACTAAAAATCCAACACAGCATTAATACTGTCTGTGTTTGTATCCAGGTGGATTCAGAGCTGCAGAACAGTTGATGAAGAGGAACCTGGTAAAGGCTTCTGTGGAGAGATGTCTGGAGAACGGGGTGAGAGACTCTGACAAGATGGATTTTTCAATTCTAGCATCGGAATATGGGATTGGGTCCAGGACCAAGGTGAACTCTGACTCTGTGTGTGTTGCAGCTCTCAGCTCCTCGCCTGGACATGACGCTGAGTGAGCTGCAGGATCTGGCAACCCGACAGCAGCAGCAGATCAATGCCCAGCAGCAGCTGCTGGCCTCCAAGGTACCACACACCCAACACATTCATGCTGAGACTGTTTCTGAGCCAGTAATACAACTACAGTTGTGACTCTCAATAGTCCAAAAACACAAAACCCATCAAACACTCTTTCTGCTGCTTCTAGTGATACAGCAGTATTACATGTAATGGCTACTGTGGTTTCTAGAACTTCACCTACTAAGTTCCTGAGACCAGAAATACCTGTCACACCTTAATACCGCTGTCTGTCAGTTATTTGTAGAGAATCTTTATGGTACTGGATTTGGGAAAAGCTGCCTCTGACATTCTTTTGGAAAGAACCTCAGCCACAGTGAACCATCACAAATAGCAGAGACTGAAAGTTTGCACTTCTGACAGCAGACCTGTGTCAAACCATTTGAGGACACTTTGTATGAATTAAGTTAGTTTGTTTTCATTCATGCTACGTCATGCCACCTTTACGTGCTTTAACCTAACCCAGAGTCTGTTGACTGGCTGTTGAGCTGTGTTTGTTTGCTGGATGTTGCAGGAGCAGCAGCTGTGCTACTTGAAGCTGCAGGATCAGCGGCAGCAGCAGCAGGAGGCGTCAGAACACGAGCGGCTGCGGCAGCTTAGAGAGAACGCACACAACCAGGAGGCCAAACTGCGGCGAGTCCGGGCCCTCAGGGGCCAGGTGGAGCAGAAACGCCTCAGTAATAGTAAATTAGGTCAGTGTGACAGAGATCTGTGTTTGATTGTGTTGTCTCAGGGTCATCATTATGGAAATGACAGGATTTACATTAAGCTCATTGTTTTTTCATGGTAAACTGTGACTGGTCTATTCAGCTGCATGTTGGTTTGTGCAGTTTGTCTTCAGCACGTTTCCTGGTTGAATTCTTATATTTTCATTTTACCCAGTTGACTGTTTAAGATGTACATACATCATTCTTTGGATGGGATGTTGTTCAGGCATTGATACTGGAAACCAGGTAGGATTTGATTCTGGTTTCAGAGAACCCTCCTTCTATTCATCTTTGTGTTGTGTTCGTGTGTTTGTGTGACAGTGGAAGAGATCGAGCAGATGACCGGTCTGTTCCAGCAGAAGCAGAGGGAGCTGCTGGTGGCTGTGACGAGGGTGGAGGAGCTGAGTAACCAGCTAGAGGTGCTGAAGAGCGGCAGACTGGAGCCTCCTCTTCCTCCTCCTCATCACAACTCCACCTCCTCTACGGCCGAGCTGGAGCGTCTTTATAAGGAGCTGCAGGTGAGACCTCACACACCAGTTCAAATAATCATCAGTATAAATAAATCAACAGGATAAAAAAAACAAAATCAGCATCAGTGTGCACACAGTAATTCACATTTACAGTCACATATTGATGCATTTGAAGTAATAATCTGATAACTTTCTGATGTTATTGCATTAATTAAGACAAACCTTGGAAGAGAGTTTGTGTTAGCATGATTTTTTAGCATGTTAGCATAAGCTAACTAGAAAACATAATGACAACAAATATATCATATTTCTGGTCAAAACATACGGAAACATGTATTAGTATTAAAAAGACAGTGACAGGCTGCAATGGCTAGTTTGAACGTAGCAGGCTCACCACCTAATTTTGCAATACATGCTCTCATTCCACCTTTTTCCCTTCCAGCTGAGAAATAAGCTGAACCAGGACCAGAGCGGCCGGCTGCAGCAGCAGAGAGACAGCCTGAACAAGAGGAACCTGGAGGTGGCAGCGATGGACCGTCGGCTGGCCGAGCTCCGACAGCGGCTCTGGAAGAAGAAGGCCGCCCTGCAGCAGAAGGAGAACCTGCCGGCGGGTGTAAGGACTGTTTCACACTGTACACGAGCTACACGCACACAGCTGTAAATGCAAAGTATATGGACCCATGTTTTGGACACAAAGAACATGTGTCAGTGGGGGCAGTATATTATTTAGCTTGTGCTAAATTGCAGGGACTCATGAAACCGTCCTGAAATGTTTGCATCTGTATGAAATTGCCCTAGGTAAGCAAAAGAAAAGATAAAGGTTTAAGCAAAACACTTTTTTTTTTTTATGTGGTATCTTCTTCAGTTTGGTTCAGTTGAGGCTTTATGAACACTGAAATGAACTTTCTACCATGAGTACCATAAGATTTTCCAGAACTGGTCCCAACACCGGTGTGGTAACGTCTTAATTTGATCATTTCTATTTTTTCGTAATGAAAAGTCAAATGTTTCCATTTCCCCTCAGGTGGTCTCAGACAGCACCGCCCCTCAGCACCCAATAGGCTCTAAAGTGGCAGCAGTGGGGCCGTACATCCAGTCCTCCTCCACAACGGGTCCGCAGGGGCCTCTGGGGCCGGTCCATCAGGAGGTTCTGGTGAAGCTGACTTACCCAGATGGCACCGCCACCCTGCCCATGCCCGACTCTTCCCTGAAGCCCCCTCCTAGACCAGTCAAACCCGCCTCAGGTACTGGTTCATTAAGTCACTCTAAATGCAGTTTTACTGTTTTTAACACGTTAACAGCAGAATATCCACATCAGAGCTGATACAGCTGTCTACTGGATATTAATCTCTCTGCTCTTCACAGGTTTCAACACCTCAAAAATAACCAAACTTTCTGACTGGAGCAGCCCGTTTTCTGAATCCAGTGGAGGTAGCAGTCACGCCTCCACTCTGCCTCGGATGTCCAACCTCAGCTGCCGCAACTCAGGTGGGTCAGGGTGTGAATTCTGAAAACTATCCTTCATAATTATTTTTACTTTTGTGCTTGTGCTTAAATTTCTCAGTCCTACACAGTCACAAGCTGAGACGTACCTGATTTCAGGGCTGAATACGGAGCAGTTCTGAGTGACTGCATTCAAAATATTAAACCCTAGAAGGGGGAGGCAGATTCCTCTTTGGTTGTGTTTTAAAAAAACTCCCACAAAGTAGGAAACTCATTAGGGGGATTTTTCTCTCTTCCAGGTGGTGAGTCCCTCTCAGACCAAAAGAGCCTCTCTGGGTCTGACATCCCACCTCCTGTCCCTTCGCGGACGAGTCACACCGCTGACGACATGCTCAGGGATAAACAGGTGTCATTTCACTCGGACTCTTTACTCATTACACGTTTTTCAACATAACGATGCTGTTTGCAGCTCTTTTGGGTACCAACAATCCAAACTGCCCTGAACAGTGAATCCAACACTTGTGTATTGTCTTTAAATCTTTTTCTGCGACTGGAAAGCTTTGCACAGTCATAGACCCTGAACATTTAAGTTTTCTTTTTTGTCTTCTTCTTATCGTCGTTGCCCAAAAACATTGTCCAAATCAGGCAGACTTATTATCATTGTATTTGTACTGCATTAAGTGTCATTTATGTACACAGTTTATATCACATACAAAGTGTGGTTCTGGTGAATTGTGGAGCACAACAATTTGCCAAATTGACATTTAGCTGTTCTACATTTATTTGTCTTTCTGTGTAAGCCTGTATTTTTACAGTACATTGTCATACAGTACATTTCATTGCTACTCTATATCATATTTTTTTGTATTTAATCTTCAGGCTTCAGGTAAAGGTGTGTCAAAGATGGCGGCACCTCCTCCTGTCCCCAGTAAGCCCAAACCGTTTTCCCCATCTGCTCCTCCAACCTTCTCCAAGCCCTCATACAGCACTGGCACCTTCCCTGGTAAGGCCCGGCCTGTTGGGGGCCATATTAGGGCCACAGGAGCCCTCTCCATCCACAGCAACACCCTCCCTTTGCCCAACAAGCAGGAGAGTCCTCCAGCAGCTGCTGTACGACCTTACACCCCTGACCTCTCCGATGGCCCCCCTCCTGTGCTGCAGAAGCCTCAGACTCTGGCAGCTTCCTCCATCTACTCCATGTATACACAGCAGGCCACGCTGGGGAAAGGCTACCAATCGAGCGGTCAGGGCACACTGCCCCGCAGTCAGCCCAGAGGTGAGTCCTGATTACAGTTACTGTTAGAGACCATGTGTCCCTGAAAACAGAGAGTCTATGTTAAAACTAGAAATGCACGCTGATAAAGTAGATGTTGGTTTTGTTTCCTCTGACTTCAGTGTTTCTGCTTACAGTATATGGAAAACCAGTCCTCCCAGCCAGTGGGGGGCAGCAGTCTGTCAGCTCAGATACCACCTTGAATTCTGGGTTTTGTGTGTCCGATGGGAGTGAGCCCGACAGCAGTTGCCCGGGAAACAGTGAAGGTGTCGGAGCAGAGACAGCAGAACGTGCCACCCCTCGACCGCTCAGCCCCACCAAGCTCCTCCCCTTCCTGTCCAACCCCCACAGGAACCCCAGCGATGCTGACCTCGAGGCCCTACGCCGCCGGCTGCACCACGCCCCCCGGCCCCTGAAGAAACGCAGCTCCATTACGGAGCCAGAGGGCCCAGCTGGACCCAACATTCAGAAGCTGCTCTATCAGAAGACCACTCTGGCTGCCATGGAAACCATCCCCATGGAGACGGTTGGTCTAGCAGGGACGTTAGTTCAACCCAGGATTCACGGAGATGCTATGGGCAATGCAGATGCAACGTGCAGGGGCAATGACAACACTGGAGCTGGTTTCAACCAGTCACGCCCTAAGAGTCCAGATGAGGGTTTGACCCCACCTCCCCTGCCCCCACGCTCACCCATCCCGGACCCCGCCTCATGCCCCTCCCTGCCTCCCCCTCTAGAGGACAAGGAGGAAGAAGAGATTTGTCCACCTGCCTTAGTTCACCACAACCACTTCCCAGAAGAATTTCCCCCCTACCCACCTCCACCGTATCCCAGCTGTGATGAAGTGGCGCAAGGAGACGACGTCCTGAATCTGGAGGCCCCAGAGGTCACAGGACAGGTCACAGTGCCACCGGTGAGTGATTCTGGTGGATTCTGATCAGCTCAGCTTGTTGATTAAAAATCTCTTTATTTCCTCTGACTTCTGTTGTTTCTCTCAGGGTAAGAGGTCGATCCTCCGTAAAGCCGGCTCGGAGAGGGCCGACCACGGCATGCGAGTGAAGTTCAACCCTCTGGCACTGCTGCTGGACTCATCTCTGGAGGGAGAGTACGACCTCGTCCAGAGGGTCATCTACGACGTGAGTCACACAACCACACCCACCGCCTGGTGTTACTCTGTAGATCCACGAGGAGCTGGAGTCACAGCTCAGGGAAACTTGCAAATCCACTCAAATTTTCACAATAAGCTTGTGGGGTCTCCGTGAAGTTCTGCGTTTACAGCAGCACAAACCTCAGTGTCCTGCTTAAAGGTGTTGTCAGTCTTTGTAATCACTTCTGAGAGATACATGAACACATGTTCGTCCTGCAGGTGGATGACCCCAGCATGCCGAACGACGAGGGCATCACAGCTCTGCACAACGCCGTCTGCGCCGGCCACACTGAAATCGTCAAGTTTCTGGTTCAGTTCGGCGTCAACGTCAACGCTGCCGACAGCGACGGCTGGTGAGTTTGAACCAGCATCACAACATCACAGTCCAGTCCTGCTGACATCATTTTCAGCAGAGGATTGTGGATTTTACAGCTGCCAGCTTATCGTCTATGTTTCCATGACAGTTAGTGTCACTGAGCTGAGATATGGAACGTCTGTGATCAGACTCTCTTTTCAAACCGTTCTTCGTCCTCTGCAGGACTCCTCTCCACTGTGCTGCCTCCTGCAACAACGTGCTGGTCTGTAAGTTCCTGGTGGAGTCGGGGGCGGCTGTGTTTGCCGCCACCTACAGCGACATGCAGACGGCTGCTGACAAATGTGAGGAGATGGAGGACGGCTACGCCCAGTGCTCCCAGTTCCTCTATGGTGAGACCAAACCCATAATGCACCACACTTCAAAAAGAAACAAACAGAACCCGAAGACATTGTGGTGATAATAGTTAATAATAATACATTTTATTTAAAGCGCCTTTCAAAACACTCAAGGACACTGTACAATCAACAATGAATCAACACAATAAATCAACACAGGACAGAACAGACTATACAAGTACAAAAGTAGAGTGAGTAGTGAGTAGGCGATCGAGTTTGGATTTAAAGATACCAAGAGAGTCAGTGTTACGGATGTCCTGTGGTAATGAATTCCAAAGAGTAGGGGTGGAACGGCTGAAAGCTCTGCTCCCCATGGTGCTAAGACGGGCAGAGGGGACATTGAGGTGGATGGCGGAGGAAGACCTGAGTGAACGAGAGGAGGTGGCAATGTGGAGCAGATCGGACAGATATGGGGGGGCTAGGTTGTGAATAGCCTTAAAGGCATACAGAAGGATTTTAAAGTCTATTATATATTTGACAGGAAGCCAGTGGAGTTGTTGTAGAACAGAGGTGATGTGTTCGGATGTGGTGGAGGTCTGATGTGGAGGTTTTGGTGATGATGCGAGCGGCTGAGTTCTGGACCAGTTGGAGCTTATGAAGTGATTTTTTGGGAAGACCGAAGAGAAGAGAGTTGCAGTACTCAATACAAGAGATGACAAGGCTATGGGCAAGGATGGAAGTCGTATGGTCTGTGGTCTGTGATGCGGCTTGGAAAATCACACTTAAGTTCCAGGGAGTTGCAAAGAGTCACAGTGGAGAGGAGTCCTGCACACAGAGTCTGTTCTTTATTCAACTGGGAGACCCAAAGCTGGGTTTCAGGAGTAAAGGATTATGGAGGTTGTTACGAAGGTACAAGCTGTTTCCATCAGTTCTAAGATGGAAAAGATTTTGGGTTTGCGGGTTTGGGACAAGATTCAAGAGATCATTTTCAAGTCCATGATTCCCTGAGGAACACCTTGGGATCTTCTTTGACACTTTCTTGAGGATTTTAGTAGATCTGGTTGTTACGTGGCTTTAAAAAATGTTATAATGTGCCATTGAGTCCATTAGAGGGCATATGTAGAATCCATGACATGAAGTTCTAGATGTCTGGAGTGAGGAGGTTCACAGAATGAAGAAGGGTTCTAAATGCTTTTTCCTCTCCGTCGTCTCCTGGCAGGTGTTCAGGAGAAGATGGGCGTGATGAACCGTGGTGTGGTGTACGCCTTGTGGGACTACAAGCCTCAGAATGACGACGAGCTCGGCTTCAGTGAAGGCGACTGCATGACGGTGCTGAGACGGGATGATGAGGTGGAAACGGAGTGGTGGTGGGCGAGATGTGGCGACCGGGAGGGCTACATCCCCCGCAACCTACTGGGGGTGAGCTCAGTTTACATCTGGATGTGTTAGCATCTAAAAAACCTGATAATCTATGAAGTCACTTTAAACCTGGGTTAACTTGGACGTGTGACAAGTAAGATTTCCTCTGTCTTCGTACATACACAGAGATGCGACATTTATGTTTAATAAATGTGGTGAGCTCGATGCTTAGTCTGCCAGTGAGAATCTCCAGTTGTTGCTAATTCAGTTTTAATCGGGTTTAGAAGCAGCTCTGAGAATCCTGTTACTCACCAGTCTTATGTAAGTCTCAGTTTTCATTCATCTTAATGGTGTTTAATGAGAAACTTCTCCTTTTATTTCACAGCTGTATCTGAGGATCAGGCCGCGACAGAGGAGCCTGGCTTAACAGGCAGCTGATGAATCCTTTAAAACACCAGCTCCTTACTGCGTGGGACGAGCAGCACATGAAAAAACATCTGGACTCGTTCAGCAGAGAAGTTGTTGTTAAAAAAGAGAGACAGATGTTTTCTGAACTGTTGTTGGACTTTTTTTAGCCTCAGCACAAAGAATGTCACAATGAACTGATCAGTCCACCTAAAGTTATCAGAGCCTCACGAGCTAAATGTGAAAATTCTTTTGGGTTCATCTTGTTAGATTTTTGTTTATTATATGATCTTATTTAATTGTTTAGTAACAGTTGAGACAGAAAACGCAGAGAAAGTGGGCTCCAACACGCAGTAGCCCCACAGGTTGGAATCGAACTGCATTTGAAACACAAAACCATTATCTTCAAATATTTTTGTCTTTAAAGCCACCGTCCAGGTCCCCATTGATGAAAAGAGCTTTTTAATATAGTCAAACGAGCTGTAAAGAGGAATCCCAACAATTAGTTGTATTTCCTGTGTGAACAACACGGTAAGTTTAAAGGACCACGATAACTTAACGATAAGTTTGTGTCAACCAGACAGAATATTACACAAAAATATAATAATTAGTGACAATAAGGTTTAACATTTATAATTTTTATCTTTAGAGGCTTCACTTATGTATTTTACTAAATTCTACCCAGTTTTGTTTTCCAGCCTCAGACAGGTTCAGCTCAGAGTTCTGGTTATTTGTTACTGACAGTTTGAATTTTTTATTTCTGTGTTAAAGAAACTTTCTTTTATGGATTTTTTTATTTACAAAACTCAGTTCTGCTACAGCACAATGTCAATTTTTAGACTAAAATTCTTTTATTCTTTCTCAAACTTTGAAGAAAAACAAAAACAAAATCTACTGTACACAAGTTTAAATTCTGTCCCTATTACTGTTAAAGTTCATTGTTTTCTTAATATGTTGGAAGATGATTACATTTTCCACAATTAAAGCCTGGTCAGCTTGAATCGATCATCCAAAGTTTTCTCTGAAACTAGTGTTTCTTTTTCTTTTTGATGGACCTAATAGTATTTGTCCAGCCGGGACATCTATCTTAGGAAAACGGCCCATTTGAAAATAAAATAAAATAATTCACACTGTTCCACAGAGATGAGATGTTTCAGAGACGCTGTTTAGTCTTTTATTTATTAGCTCAAGGGACAATCAGGAAAAACAAACTGATGAATCCGCTCTGACGTTTAAATGTTCAGCTGCAGTTTGTGCGAGGTCATCTCGCCCTCTGACCTCTTGGCACAGCGTCCACATCTTCGTCGTACTGCTTAATCAGCGGCCACAGCTCTCCAACAAACATATGCAGAGTCAGGACACAAAGTGCAAAGTCAACAGTAACTCCATTTGAACAGTAAGCAAATTCAAATGCTGCACGGGATCCATGGAAAGTACATTCGATACTTAGGTTTACAATTGCACAGAACCTCAGAAAAATAATGTTAAAACTCAACACGTCACTGGAAACAGATTCTGTCTGTAAAAGGAAGGAATTCGTTTTTCTGCCAAAGAACATGCAGGTTATGTTTAGAGCAAAAAGCTGCCTGGTACATTAAACCTACCAACTTTTAACAGCATCACTAAACGTGAAGAGACATTCAGAACAAACTGGAAACTAAAATGTGTCAGTGTCATTTGTAAATGAAGACTTGAGTTTGAGTTTAAAGGCTGAACAGACGACGTGGAGCTCAACAAACTGATCGTAAGGCCAGAAAAAGTAGAAAACGTCCAAAACACACGTCTCTGTTTGGAGACGAAGAAACGTTTCATTCCTGAAAACACATACGTAATGCGTTTATCTGAAGCTCCCCCCCGTCAACAACATCGAGCTCCAGTTTCTCATTTGCTAAAGTTGTGGCTGGAATAAAAGAGGAAAACTGGACTGGACTGAGGGAATTCTTCATTCGAATTGAAACTGGATAAAGTGCAGAGATAAGATCATCATCACACGATGAGCTGGCGTTTTTCATTATACTTATACTTAATACCCAAAATGGTAAAAAACCTAATTAGCCTAATGCTAGTGGTTCGCGAGGAGACCTGGAGGTGTCCAGGTTCACATGTGCACACAAATAACTTATTGTCTGTGATTCATAAACCTCCTCACGACTTGACACTCATCTCAACTTATGTGCCTAAAATAATGCAGTAAATTTCCTCTTACTACTGAGCTGCTGAGCAAACGCTCTAAATAAAGGAGTAGTTAGCAACCTAGCTAGCTTGACCAATCCGTGCTGCACCCTTACAGACGAGCAGAACATCGTCGTGCATATTCATGAGTTCAATTTGAAGTGAGTTGAAAATCAGTAAAGCTGCATTTTAATCTGTGACTTATGAAATATATTTATTTAGCAAGCCGACACCAGGGAACTGCTGTGGTGGAAAAGCAGCATTGGAATTGACTCTGTACCAGCAGGTGGTGGTAGAAAGCAGAATCTAGAAGATACAAACCATAAACAACTGCAGACTGATGAGAAGTTGAACAACGCTCTGGGGTCTGGGACTTGTTAGCTGAACAGCCAATTAGAGCGCTGCACAGTCAACATGAAGAGTTTCCAACAGGGGTCTGACTAGTACCAAAAAAAGACACTGACTGCTCAGCAGGGATTTAAAAAATTCACCAACTTGAAACCTCCAAATTTCATTTTCAGCCCAAGTGTGCAGAGATGGGTTAGAGAGTTCAGGAGAGGGTGAGCAGAGGTCAATTCTTCCTGTGAAACTGAGAACTAGGGTTACATCTCGTCACCACTTAAGACAACAGCACTGAGCCACTGAAACTCTTCCTCAAAATCTCATGACGACGCTCTGATAAAAAGAAGCCTCTTAAATCATTCTGTGGCACAACATCAGATTAGCCGTCCAGGCTTAAGTCCACTGAGGTCAACTGCTTTAGCTCAAGACACAAACATCTGCTGGGAGGAAGATGATGATAAGGAAGTCTAACATCGCAGCAGGAGTAAATGAGGACAGAACTACAGATCCAGGACTGGTGCATTAACACACCGACTTGTGGCGATCAGAGGAGCACTGATGACATCTGATGAAGTTCTCACGGAGCTCAACATCTGTCGGCCTTTAGAGCTCCTGCAGGTTCTGGTTGTGGATCTGATTCTGGTCGTGGTTCTGGGAAGGTGGCAGCAGGCGGGTGACGTGGCCGATGCCTTTTGTGACGCCCTCTCTGAAAAGCAGCTTGGCGCCCAGCCGCAGGTACTCGGGGTGTTTGATGAAGCGGAATCGAACCACAGCTCTCTCGCCGGTACGCAGCTCGTCCTGCAGCAGAGAGACGAGGAAGGAGGTTACAGCACGTAGCGGAGCATAAGATGGAGAAGTGATCACAGACCGTTACAGAATCTACAAACTGACCTTTCCATGAAGGCACTCCACAGTCGCCGTCTGCCTGACGTTGCCAACGTGCACGGTGACCTGTGACCCCCGGCGGAAAGTTTTAGCGTGGAAGAGCAGGACGATGGCGGCTTCAAACTGACAGCAGATGGTCGGGTTCATCTTCGGGCTGACCATCACCATCCCCTGCAACAAGCCATCACACATCACTGTCATCACATGCTGACACCAGCTCCACTTCTATTCACTGAGAGTGAAGCATTTTACTTGGAGGCTGCAGAGAACCTCATGTAGTCCTGCTCTATCCTTCCAAAATACTCTTCAGCTGAGCTCTGAGCTTCACATCTAGACATTTAGTGTGTTTGACAGAAGTGCTGTTTATCAGTGGAAATGCTAAATGTGTAAACATAGCTAATTGAATGCTAATTATAGCTAACATGCTATCATGAGTGTTTGAAAATGTTTGAGTGTTCAAACTTTAGTTCACCACTTTATTGAATGGGTGGAGAAGAGACGAGGTTCAGACATTCACGTTCTCTTCCGGATTGACTGTATTTGTCTAGCCTAGCGGGGTTTTGTTGCCTGTCACCCTGATTTCTTGTGTCTCTGTCTGCAGTAAAACAAAAAACAGCATCTTGCTTTTTACAATTTAGTTTTTTTGGGCTCTGGGGCCTTTCGATGCATGATTGTCCCACACTCTGTCCGATGCTTGAACACCTCATAAAACTGATAACCCATACATCGGCTGCTAAAGCTGCTCTGATCCCACTGTTGCTTTCTTAGCATAAAGCCTGAGAGTGACAAGTTCTCCTGCACAAAGAAGAACAATCAAATATTGTGGGATTGTTAATATGCAGGTGACATATCACACATCAGGTTGGCAGATGGGTTAGTGGAGTTAGTGGAAGGATGAAACCGTTACCTAAGTATCTTAGAATGATCTCAGACATGTGACCTCTGACCTTGCGCAGCAGGGAGCGGTCAAAGTTTCCCAGAGCCAGCGTGGCGGCCTGCCCGGCTCTCAGTACCCTGCAGGCCGAGCGGTTCCTCTGGATGCTGCCCACCTTCAGACGCAGGAAACGGCCCTCGTCTGTCGGTCCGACCACCAGCCGCTCGCCCTCCCTGCACACCCCGCTGAAAACACACAGTCAGTGTTGTTATGGTGATGTAGAAAATATTGGAAAATCAAAACAACTTCTTGGACATCACTGCCTCCCATGTGGGAGACTGGGGTTCAAATCCCAGCTGTGGCCTACCTCCAGTAGGGGTCCTTAGGCAGAGACCTCCTCACGCTGCCCTGCCTACCATTGTAACTTGTACTGACTTGTAAGTCGCTTTGCATTAAAAGCGTCTGGTAAATGACTAAAAAATGTAAAATGTAAATGTAAATGTGGACTTGTGATTTTTGTTGTTGATCTCTCACCTGTACAGAGTTCCTCCCACCACGGTCCCAACATCAGGAACTGAGTAAATCTCATCCACCTGCACACAGACAAGTTAATCACTCTGTGTGATGACACTTCTCTCAGGTAGCCAAATATTTTCTGTGTGTGTGTGTGTGTGTGTGTGTGTGTCCACACCTGGAACTCTGTGAGCTGCTGCATCAGCTCCTCCTGCTCTTTGCTGTTGCTCAAAGGTGGAAGGATGTTCAGGAAAACCTTGAGGAGGTTCAGACTCTCTCCAGACACACTGGACAGGGTGAAGATGGGTGTGACGCTGCGCACGCACATACACACACACACACACACACACACACAAGAAGCTTAAGTTTTACTGACACGTTACTAATAGAGTTCAATGTTGGAAATGATTATTTTTGGTTTTAAAAAATATAGTATTTGAAGTATTTGTACTCACCATGTCCACTGAGTGAACTGCTGCAGTAGTAGTATTAGTAGTATTACTAGTATTAGTAGTATTTGAAGTATTTGTACTCACCATGTCGACTGAGTGAACTGCTGTGCGGCTGTCACGGCGTCATCAGGGTTGGACACCACCATCGGCACCTTGTTGCAGCCCGGCTGCTTCAGGACTCGCTCCAGCTGCCGGACAGTTCGCTCCACGGTGCCGCGGGAGCACAGGTCTACTTTACTGACTACGATGAAGATGGGAACTTTCAGCGCCATGGCCAGGCCCAGGTGCTCCCGAGTGGTGCCAGCTGGACGAGGAGAAGGAAATGGTTTTATCATTTATTGTATATTTGATTTCTCTGAGTTGAATCAGAAGAAAATCACCTAAATTTAATTCACTCAATTTGAATTGTAGTATTACGGCAAAAGAGAAATCCCCTGTAAACACAATTATGTTTTCTAACTAATCTAGAAAAGACAGCAGACACTTGTAAAGTGGGACATGTAAACCTTCTGTTTGTGTAATAAAGCAGCTCTGGCTGATATCAGCTGAGCAGTTTCCTGTTCAATTCTGACCCCTAGTGCTGAATTCAAGGTGATATTTTTGTCAGCAGGAGAAGAGATCATGGCTGCGAGCGCCGTGAACGAGCCTGATCTGTACATTGAGAGTTTTGCTTTACAGTTCAGTTTCTTTTAGCCCCCAGTTTTGTTATTGTCATGCTCCTTTTCATCCCCTCTGTGAATACACGTACATAGTACACTATGACAGATTCCACTCGTGTTGCCGACCACATCCTGTAGGCTAAACACAGCTAAAGGTAAATGTTCCTGTAGGTGATGTGTGCGGCTGCAGCTCACCGATGCCAGTGTTGGCGCTCACCATCAGCATGGCGAAGTCGGGGCAGTAGCTGGTGAGGCCAAAGATGGTGGTCTTCAGGTACTTGTGATGTCCAGCCAGGTCGATGAAGGTGATCATCTTAGAGGAGCTCTCACAGATCTCCTCAGCCGTCCGAGACTCGCTGTAGTTCACAACCTGCACGACAACACAGGATGACACAATCCACATAAATCATCCTCTGCTGACCATAACTATTAAAAGCAGATGGTCAGAAAGAAAAAACAAGTCCAGCCAAAAGCCTACAGGCCGTGCTGCCAAAAAACACAAAATAAAACTTTAATGAGTAAAATGGTCACCTGACCACATGTCCTTCATAGATATCGCCAGTACACTCTAAACCCAGAACTCCAGAGAATCAATACTCAGACTTTCAGACACTGAGAGACCAAATCTGAGCTGGATATTACATGAAAACATGAGAGGCCCAAGTCTTTCTGGAGAGGCCCAGAAATCGGATCATTAAGCTGCAGTCAGCATAAGAAGAAATTCAGTTTCTACATCAAGAAAACAATTCATCTAAAACTCGGATCTGCTGTGTCAGGACCTCTCCTTTGCTGTTGAAGCCCAGGATCTCGAAGCTGATGCTGGACGTGCGTCCGGTCTGGATCTCATGCAGGTGTCTAAAAAGGTTGAGCCGCGCTCGGCCTCGCCCGTTGTCCAGTTCGCCCTGCGTCAGAACACCCAGGAGGGTCGACTTCCCAGAGTCAACGTTCCCCAGCACTGCTACCCGCAGGTCCAAGAACTGTGTCGGACCGAAACAACAAGATTGAGGAGGAGGACGACGTGTTTATCTATAATTAAAAAATCCTTTCATCAGGACAAACACAGAGGTACCTGGAGGACAGAATCTTACCTGCTGATCATCAGGAACCTTTCGAACAAGGACTTCAGCGATTTTTCGAGTGTTTCTGTCCAAGTCGTAGTCCACCTCCCGCTCTCGGAGGAGAGTGATGTCGGCTCCGACTCTGAAGAGACGGAAAAGAAAGAAACTCAATCCGACAAATCACTCAAAACAACAGAACCACAGACTGTGGTCCAGTCCCCTGATCCAGACATCAGTTTCCAGTCCTTTCTTACCTTCTATTACAACTATTGTCTTGGTTCATTAGTGTTGCACCTTTCAAACCTCATCAGACAAACTCCAGATTTATGACTTGACCTACTTCTCTGCCATCCGCTTCAGGGTCTTCAGCGAGGCCTTCATGTCGGCCTCAGTCAGGCCGACCAGCAGGCCGTTGTCTTCCACCCCGATCTGGTAGACGGCCTCACCGCGGCCCTCCTGCAGACGCCACTTCAGCTGCGTGGCCAGATGCTCGAAGCGATACTGAGTGGGGTTGACCAGCTTGAGCTGCATCGACAGCAGAGAGAGAGACGTGAGGAGCCAGCAGGTGAATTTCCTCAAAGCACAAAACCACACTGGAGTTTTAAGCCCAGTGTCTTATAATGATAAAAAAGATGGTTTAAATTTAAATTAATTCATTTGATTTTAACAACTTAAACTCAAGTTAACTTCACTCATGATGATGATTTCTGCAGTTTTACAAATCAGTCAGTCGATGATGCAGCAGATTAGTATGTGCTCCACCTCGACCACCTTTAAACACATCTATAATAATAATGATGATACTGTATAACTGCAAATAAAGTGTTATGAAAGTCAGTGACAAGTATTTTACAGTGTGATTCTAAAGTTTGTACTTAAATAAAAAAAAAAATGTCTGAAGTAAAATGTTAATGGTCGCCTGTATTACAGATTATAATATCAAACACTGATATCAGTGTTAGCTGCAAATATTCAGCATCATTTCAGCTTTAATCAGTTATAATTATAAACAGAAAAGAAGTTAGACATTTAAAAAACTGCCAACATTAATACAACTACTACAATATTAATAATGATAATAACAAACAGGGAGCATCGCTTTATAAAAAGACGGAGTTACCTTATATTCTATGTTTCCTTCTTCAGCCTGAAAACAAAAAGAATGAGGTAAGTTAACAAGAAACAAATGTCAGAAGCCCTTTTTTACTATCTTCACTATCCGGCCTGAAGTCTGTGGAGGGCACTTTGTTACCAGGTAAGTCTCCACATGTTGTATTCACGTGTTGTCGTATTGACAGATCAGCAGTTTTTTAGTTACTGGAGTGTGAATTTTTCCATTTGTTCTTTTGATGGAGCAGTTTCAACGTGCTGTGTTATTTATAACCAGTAAAACCTGAACTGTGTTGTTAACTACTCTGTAACTGTGATGACAGCAGAGGAATAAAGGGGAGAATTATGAACTCTTCGGCTTTCCACGTCTATTTTTATTTAAGTCAGGCCTGATTAAGGGATGTTATAACCAGTCTATGCCACGTTATTGTCATGTAATCCATTTCATTAACACTCACAAAAACTGTATCACTGATCATTATGCTGATCACTGTCCATGTAACGGATCATTAAAGTCAGTGATAGATTCAAGCAGTAGTTCATTGTACTAACTACACTAACAGCACACAAAGACCTCTTCTTACAGGGGTCAGTAAGACGACAGGAATGATTATGATTATACACACAGCTGTTGTCTTTGTCGTGTTCTGCATCAAACAGATTAGTTTATCTATTTGGGAACAGTTGAGATTCTCTGTATGACAGTTTTCCACCTGCAGATCCAGATTTCTCTCAATCTGTTGGTAATGTAAAGCTGGATAAGTATAATAAATATGAGTGCTAAAATACAAAACACTGTTAATCTTGTAACTTATGCCGAATTATTATATTTCATTCATTTACACCAACTTCTATAAACTGTGATATTATTTAGGGAGGTTTGGTGCGATCATGAGAATCACAGATTTCGGGGACAAGGCCTCCTTTATTATATATTGAATTTAATAATACGTATTTCTAAGCCCTGTTATAGATCTTTTATTGGTGTAGTGTACAGGACATGCAGCAGAATTAGCCTGTGACCAGCTCCACTTTAGCAGCTAGCTAACTATCTCTGTATCCCGTTAATCCTCAGGCTAACAGACGTAGCTACCTCCGGGGGTAGATACGGTGGTGCTGTTTTGGAGTTCCTGTTGTTCTTTTTATTCCTCCTTCTCCTGCCCCGTTTGCCTCTTCTCGTTCGGGACTTTTTCGACGTTTTCCTCCCGTTATTACCGGAGCCCGGTCCGTGTCTGTGTCCCGGTGACGCTGCACCACTTTCGGACAAATCCACCATCGCTGAGCTCGGGGTGTCAGCGGCAGCAGAAATAACTAATAATAATAATAAGAAGAAGAAAAGGACTCTTTCTGATAAACCATCTACCGACACACGGGGCCTGTCGGTGTGAGGAGCTGCGGCCGACGATGCTCCATCATCATCATCATCATCATCATCATCATCATCATCATCATCATCATCACCGAGAAACTGCGGCTCCAGCTACCATCCAGCTTCCGGCGAAGATTTTCAAAATAATTCTCCGACAGGTGGTGGCCAAACCGGAAACTTCAAAATAAAACGAGAACTAAGATTTAAAATGTTATTAACATTTATTCATTTTATAAATATTCTGAATATGAGAAACCGTTTACAACGGTCTGTTTTATTCAAAACCATTTCATGCATTAGTAAATATCTAAAAATGAAGTTCTTACACACATTTGCACATAATAGATTTCTTCCAATTTGACATTCTGTCATCATGTGGGATTCTTTGAGCTGCTTAGAAACAGCTGTGGTAGGTGAGAGATACGATGAGGTTTCACCTCAGCAGCATCTTCTTCACTGATCTTTACTGTACGTTCTGTGGAGCTTCATGTTGAACTTATTGACCTGGAGCTCAGGTCTTGTTTTAAAATCCTGGTACACATTAGGCACCGACATCTAATCTCAACATCTTCTTTGAATAATGCTTGAGTTAATAATCAACTGTACTCACCAGTATTTGAGTCTGTTGATGAGAATAATACGATAATCACAGTTTATTTTGCCTCGGTCAGAAAGACGAACACTTGTTCTCACCTGATGAGTTTTATTTCAGGATTATGAAGTTTAAGCTCTCTTCTTTCTAGCGTCACTCCACCTCTCACCCTGTCTGTACTTTGCACCCTGCTTCTTTGTGTTGTCTGTCTCCAAGGCGTCAGTGTCCTGTCTAATATAGTTGACGTCTTCGTATGTTGTTATGCAGCTTACTGCCTGTGTTTGTGCTGCTATAACTTGTGCCTCAGTACTCAGTATCTGTTAGTCCAGCCTTTTCCAGCCCCTGGTAGGATTTCCCGATGCCTGAGATGTCAACCATCTGTTGATTATACATCTTTTCCTCTTGTTGGGCTACAAACCCCATGTAGACATTCTCTCAGCAGCTCATCACTGATTGTCCTCTTGCTAATGGAAGCTATGGGTTTCATTTAAGATAGTGACTTTGGGACCCGACAGGTCCCATCTGCCTTATTTTGAGCTGGTGTCCGATCAATGGATGTTGACTTGGATTCGAAGCCTTGGTACTTTGTGAGGACTTTTTAGATCTTCACACAGATAGCCTCCATGTCCTACCTTGGCCAGCTCACAATACCAACAGGGTATCTGATGTGTTACGGGTTAAATTGTATTGCTTCCATTGAGCTGCATCTTTAGGACCTGTCTTATCCTTTGATGGTATTTGGATGTTGACTTTCTTACCTCTTCATCCTGGTTCCCATGTGACTGTGGAATACCAAGGTAACTAGATTGTGTGTATGCTTTGTGGCTAACTGGTGGTTCTTCCCTATCAGTCTAACTGTTATTACTTTATGTCTCACTGTAGATGTGTAGATGTCCGGTGGATCAGTGAGTTAGTGTCCTGATTGTTCTTTACATACAGCTTGATATCATTCATGTAGAGTAGGTGGCTGATGGCCGCTCCACTTTTGAACGTTTATCTGTATTCACTGTGATTATCTTTAAAACCTTGTTCAATATATAGGTAATTGTCAACCTGTACATTAGACCCTATACCGACACACTTTCTAAAACAGATAGTGCCAGAAATAATAGAACCCCTGCTGACAATCATAAATTCCTCACTCAGCTGTGGGTATGTCCCAAAGTGTTTTAAATTAGCAGTTATTAAACCGCTAATCAAGAAACCTGATCTCGACCCTTGTCAGCTGTCCAATTACAGGCCGATATCAAACCTCCCCTTTATCTCTAAGATTCTGGAAAAGATAGTAGCTGGGCAGCTATCCTCGTATCTTCGTAGAAATAACATACATGAACTCTATCAGTCAGGATTTAGGCCTCATCACAGCACAGAGACGGCACTTGTTAAAGTAGTAAATGACCTCCTATTGGCCGCTGATCAGGGTAGTGTCTCTATGCTTGTGCTACTCGATCTCAGTGCAGCTTTCGACACCATTGACCATAGTATTCTCCTTCACAGACTAGAAAATGTTGTTGGAATTAGGGGAACGGCCCTCTCCTGGCTTAGGTCCTATTTGACTGGTCGTTATCAGTATGTAGATCTAAATGGCGATTACTCCACATGCTCTCCAGTGGAGTTTGGTGTTCCACAGGGCTCAGTTTTAGGCCCCCTGCTTTTTTCCCTCTACATGCTTCCTCTGGGCAACATTATCCGTAAACATGGTATTAACTTTCATTGTTATGCTGACGACACACAGTTATATGTTTCATCAAAACCAGATGAGATCAAACTGCTTAATAAAGTTGAGCAATGTGTAAAGGATATACGAGACTGGATGCTAATTAACTTCCTTCTGCTAAATCCTGATAAGACAGAAGTACTAGTTATAGGATCATCTGCAGCTAGAAGCAAGATGTTAGACCACACCGTAACTCTAGATGGCCTTTCTCTTACATCTAGTGCAACAGTCAAAGACCTTGGTGTGATTCTAGATTCCAGTCTTTCATTTGAAGCTCATGTAGATAATATCACCAGGACAGCTTTCTTTCACCTCAGAAATATTGCCAAGATAAGGAATATTTTGTCACTAAATGATGCAGAAAAATTAGTCCATGCTTTCATCACCTCTAGGTTGGACTACTGTAATGCCTTACTGTCTGGCTGTTCAACCAGGTGCATAAACAAGCTTCAGTTAGTTCAGAATGCAGCAGCGAGAGTCCTCACTCGAACCAGAAGATACGATCACATCACGCCTATCTTATTCTACACTTCATTGGCTCCCCGTGAAATTTCGCATTGATTTTAAAATACTACTTTTGACATTTAAAGCATTAAATGGTCTTGCGCCGCAGTATCTAAGTGAACTACTAGTGTCTTATGATCCACCACGCCTACTTCGCTCAAAGGATGCTGGCTGCCTGTCAGTACCTTGTATCCTAAAAACTACAGCTGGGGGCAGAGCTTTTTCTTACAAAGCCCCAAAGTTATGGAATAGCCTTCCAAATAGCGTTCGGGACTCAGACACAGTCTCAGTGTTTAAGTCTAGGCTGAAAACCTATTTATTTAGTCAAGCATTTGAGTAAATAGATCTGGGAAGGACTCATGGACGTAGAGCATTATGGTAAACTGGTATGTTTAGATGCTGTCTTCCCAACTCTCACTGATCACTCGGGTTTGTTGATGGTGAAGTGTTTGGTTGCTCTACATCCCAGTGCGCCCTCATCTCTGTGTTTCCTTCTGGCCCACCCTTTTAGTTAGGCTGTCATAATTAGTCCTGCCGGAGTCCCTGCTGCACTATTCTACATATACATTCACCTCAAACTTTTTCTGACTGTGAATACAACTAACTGCCATCTCTCCTCTTCTCTCTCTTTCCTTCTCCCTCTCTCTTTTCCCTCTTCCTGTCTCTCTGTCGAGCTACACGTCATTCCACCCTTTGCCCTCTGGACCTGTCTGACTCGTCCTGATGCCCAACTTCTGGCTGGAGATCTCGTCGCCTGGATCCACCGTTTGCCCTTTGGGATGCGTTTGGAGACTGGATTGGTCACAAGCTACTATGATGTCGGTCCCGGCCTCGGCGGACGTCGGAAGCTGTTTCTTGGAGGTCTCGACTCAACGCTCGATAGTCAAGGAATGGAATAAGTCTGCCTGCAATAACTAACTGGACTCCATATTAACTTAAAAGACACTAACTGTTATACTGGACTGCCTGCTGCCTACACAGCATGTAATCACCCATATGAGGATGGGTTCCCTGTTGAGTCTGGTTCCTCTCAAGGTTTCTTCCTGTTGCCTTCTCAGGGAGTTTTTCCTTGCCACTGTCGCCCTCGGCTTGTTCATCAGGGACAATCACATTATTATGACTCATACACATACACTGTTCATGTACTGTTCTTTGGTTGTGTAAAGCTGCTTTGTGACAATGTCAATTGTAAAAAGCGCTCTACAAATAAAATTGAATTGAATTGAATTGAATTAATTGATCGCCACAAATATTTTCCTTCTCGTTCTTTACTGCACCCCCCTTACATCCTGATTATTGATTAATAAATAATCTGGGTACTGAAACAGTAAAAACAAAGTGAAAGGTGAAAAAACATTTAAATATCACAACAATATGAAAAATGTAAATGATAGTTAAAATTTGATAAATCCACAGGGATGATGATATTTACTGCTGTGTCTTTACAGATACGTAGGCAGCAGTTATACTGTGGTTGTTAAAAATATAAATTTAATGACTTATACATTTATATCAGGCAGTTGTATTGACAGGACAGATGATCAGAGGTGCTGAATTTTACCACCTTTGTTAGGACAGGGACAGAAGGATGGGTAGAGTTTCTGAGTGAAGGAGCAGCCAGTAAATGAGTAGATAAGCGCTGGAGCATCTACATCATAGAAGGAGACCAGACCCAGTCGGTCCTTTTTATAACTTCAACTGCCAAGTAAAATCTACCCGCTGAGATACTCTGCTTTCCTAAGACGTTGGCATAAAGGATAAACCTTTTTTTGTTGTCTGGGAGAACCTGTCCTACATCACCATGATGGACTTGCTTCCCATCCTCAGACAGGATGAGATAGGGATTTGCTGTATCAGGATCTAGAGTCACATCCACTGCAAACTGCTGGACCCTCTTCAGCTCAGAATCAAACAGCTTCTTCATCTCTTTACTGAGCGTCTCCTCCAGCTGAGCCACAGCTCTCACCACAGTCCCCTCATATGATGGAGGACGGACTCTGACCTCTGTCCAGTCCTTGGTGGGTGGAGCAGCTTTCAGGGATGAGAAGCTTTGGAGGAGGTGGAGGTGGTCTTCAGAGTGTGAGAGCTGCTCCACCTCAGAGCTTCTCTCCATCAGCTCAGAGATTTCCTGTTCCAGATCTTGGATGAAGTATTCAGCCTGTTTCTCTGTTGTTTTCTGTTTGTCTTCGATCTCCTTTAGGAACTTGTTCAGACCTCTCTCTACAGACTCCTTCAGAGCAGTGAAGACCTGAACACCTTCTACTTTCTCTCTGTCTGCATCTTTTTGACTGATCTTTACTGAGTGTTTGATCTCCTGAATCTTCAGTCGTCTCTTCAGGATCATCTGTTGGATTTCAGCCTCTGTCTTCTCCAGCTCTGCCTTCTTTCCTTCATATTCTTCTTTCAGAGGAACAACATCATGTAATCAGTAATCCCAGTGTTTCATGATACAGACTTTGCAGAAGTTGTGAACACATCCAGAGAGATGGAGCAAAGAAACTGATCTTTAGATAATAAACAGCTGGCAGCAGACATATCTACACACTGAGGGGAAATGTAAAAATTATACAAAGTAAATATAAAGGTAAGCTAAGAATAATACTAAGGCACAAAGCTGCTAACAAGGAATGGAAAGAATCCTCAAGTGATGGCACCTATCTTACATAATGTGAAAGAAAATAAAAGACCTTACCTCCAATAGTTTGACTTAAAGTTTGTATAACTGCTGGAATATTAAGTTGCGCAATTTTAAATTGTACTTACCTGATTTTTTTGTTTGCTTGACAAGAGTCTGTATAAATTGAAGAGAGGAAAAGTCTCCTTCTGAGCAGTGTTGAGGTGTTTTTACCAACCAGAGTAAAGCAAATTATATCTTCTTTAGAAACATTAAACATGTGATACTGATAAATCTCTTTACAGAATTGTCTTTTTTTGACTTGATAGCAGTTTCGCTGCAGCTCTGACAAATCTTTGTGTCATCTGAGCAATGTGACAATGAAGCTTTCCTGTATTTCCAGTTCTGCCCCAACTCTTCTTCAGGCATGACACATGCATTTGGTACAACAGGAGTTTAATCTTTATGACATTTACATTTACATTTACAACATTTTCATCTGCCCAGATAATGAAAATTACAACACATAGTTTCTCATTAAAGCAAACTGCAGCCTATTCATCTGGAAGTTGAGTCATGCTAACTGGACTTTCTTCTTGTTAGGTTGAAATGTTTCACTACTCATCCAAGTGGCTTCCAAGAAGCATTAATGTCAAAGTGAAAACAGGTTTCTACAATGGTAAATGGTAAATGGTCTGCACTTATATAGCGCTTTTCTACCTAGTTGGTACTCAAAGCGCTTTACACTGCTTCTCATTCACCCATTCACACACACAAGCACACACACATTCACACACCGATGGCAGAGCTGCTATGCAGCTGACCTGACTCACTCACAAAGTAATTACAATTAAATAAAAATATGCAAGGTGAAATAAGTGTTTGCATTACACAAACCAAATGATGTCCTTTCCACACAGGATGTATTTGATTGTTTTCCACACAGAGTTATCTGCAATCGGACCACACAGGATTTATCGACTGCCTAACCTAGGTAATCTCTACCGAAGAAATGGTTCATGATACTGTACTCACTCATCAGTTTGAATTAAACATCTGCTGTCAATCGCCTGTCCCAGCGTCAGGCGGGAATCCAGTCCTCCATTTGTCAGAGCGGAACTTTCCCAGGCCGGCAGCAACCTTCATTCTGGACTCAGGCATCAATCAGCAGCATGTCCGTCCTCGCTGGGACCTCCAACATGTCGTAGAAATTTCTCCTCTTCCTCCTTCTATTGTAAAATCTTAGCAGACTTAAAGGAAGGACTCAGTGTGATGAACCATCTCAATTTAATAAATGCTGACATGAAGAAAACACCACAATCATGTAAATGTCTTCTGCTCTACATCTCTCCAACCCTCTTACTTATGCTTCACAGGGCCCCCCACATAACATTCCTGAGGAACTCTGTATATGTGTACCATATTTTTATAATATGATGGATTTCACTGAACTCTGGGAGATGTTTAGTGCCTTGGAGATGTTTTTGCATCCATCCTCTGACTTATGCTTTTTAATGACCCGAGTCACTGAGAGTGTTATTTGTCTTCATGGTGTAATGGTAGCCAGGAATACTGGTTAACCAGTGACTGAACCTTACAGACACAAGTTTCTTTATACTGCAATTACTTGAGAACTAAATTTCACTAATTGCGGAACTACTAGCACCAAATATCTGGATCTCTGTTAGATTAGGTCACAGTACATCTGTATTGTGATGTACTATTGTCACGTTGCTAGGATCAGACTCCTTGACCAGAGATGATGCAAAAGACAATAAGTTACGAAGGTTTATTACAAAAGAGGAGGTGGAGGTGGAGGTGGAGGTCTATGAGAGGAGACAGAGTTAGATCAAGTCTGGCTGAAATTTGGGTAATGTTTGAGAAGAGTACAAACTGGGTGGGTGAATGGTGGTCCAGCGGCATAGAAGGAGTGAACCAGATAGAAGACTGTGAGGTGTTGTCTAGAGTGGTGAACCAGAAGTGGTGGTTTGTTGATCGGTGAAAATGGTGGAGCCTCCAAGATGGCCAACAGCAGAATGAGGCACGTGTAGACTGCGATCAGAGGTGGAACAATATACACTGAGGAATAAGTCTATGTTGCAAAAGCACAGTTGGTTAATGAGAACACACAGCCTCAGTAGATGGTTTTCCGGAAATTAGCCTCTCCCATTAAATACATTAATTCATATAGATTAAATTTCATCATGCATTTATACAGAAAATTCTCCAAACTCTCCTTGAGAGACACAAGTGAAACACACAGTATTCTCACTTTTATACAATTTAATTCATTCTTGTTAGATCACCTGCAAAATGCCTACAAACAGAATTTAGCACTTACTATCTGGAATCTTAGTAAATCATGCTCCATATATTCTCCTCTAGATGTAAAATGTTAAGTCATGAAAAATACATACATTTTTAAACAATAGCTCAAATCTCATGAAGGTCATATTTTTGTTTTTAGTTTATCAAATTAAGACAATTTTTAATTCCTGGTTCATATTATAATTGAACTTTTACAATTTTCTTGGCAGATGCATCATAAGAGAACAAACAGTTTTATTGACAGGACAGATGATCAGAGGAGCAGAGTTTTTACCATCATCAATAAGGCCGGGACAGAAGTATGGGTGGAGTTTCTGATTGAAGCAGCAGCCAGTAAAGGAGTAGATAAGAGCTGCAGTATCTACATCATAGAAGGAGACCAGACCCTCCTCATAATCCACAAACACCCCCACCTTCTCAGGACGAGACCTCATGGGGAGACAGACTGATTGGTTAGCAGTAGCTTGGTATTCTTCTCTTAAAGATATAGTCCAGAAACCATTCTGAGGTCTCAGTGTGATGTCTCCCTTCCTGTTGATCGACTCTCTGACCACTCCTAAAGTCCATCTAGTTTTACCTTTAACCTGAACCTCAAAGTAAAATCTGCCTGAAGAGAAACTCTGCTTTGCTAAAAGACAAGGACAAGGTGAAAACCTCTGCGGGTTGTCTGGAACATTCTTCTTCACATCACCATGATGAACTTGTTTCCCATCATCAGACAGGATGAGTTTCGGTTGAGCTGTATCAGGATCTAGAGTCAACTCCACTGCAAACTGCTGGACCCTCTTCAGCTCAGCCTCAAACAGCTTCTTCATCTCTTTACTGAGCGTCTCCTCCAGCTGAGCCACAGCTCTCACCACAGTCCCCTCATATGATGGAGGACGGACTCTGACCTCTGTCCAGTTCTTGGTGGGTGGAGCAGCTTTCAGGGATGAGAAGCTTTGGAGGAGGTGGAGGTGGTCTTCAGAGAGTGAGAGCTGCTCCTCCAGACACACCAGACAGGACTTCAGGGCCTTCAGTTTGGTTCCAGTGCAGACGTCACAGGGAACTTCTCCTGGTTTGACAACTTGTTGCTCTGAGCTGCTGCTGCTGCTGGTTTTCTGTGGAGCTTCATGTTTGAATTGAGAAACCATCTCAGAGATGAAGGTGTTGACCCGTAGCTGAGGTCTTGTTGTAAAAACCTCTCTACAAACGGGGCAGTGGCTTAAGACATTAGTATCCCAGTATCCAGTGATGCAGTCTTTGCAGAAGTTGTGTCCACATGGTGTGGAGACTGGATCAGTGAACACATCCAGACAGATGGAGCAAAGAAACTGATCTTTAGATCGCAGACAGCTGGCAGCAGACATATCTACACACTGAGGGGAAAAGTTGGCAAAACATTGGAAAGTGATGTAAATGAATACGTTTTATATATGTATAACTACAATTGTAACAGGCACCAACAAAAGATTGGAAATCAGACAGCAACTGACAGAGTACAGTTGAAGTTTTGTGTTACTATCAGCTGGAATAAATTTCTCTTGTACTCACCAGTGTTTTAAAGTCTTCTAGAAAAAGACAGTTCAGCTCAGTTTATTTCTTCTTTAGACAGAAACAGATTTTTCTAAATTGCAGCTTCACTTTCGTTCTGACAGTCTATATGTTTCCTTTGTGAGATTGAACCTGGCCTGTATTTCCAGTTCTGCTCCACCACTTACAGCAGTCAAGCACTGGGGCAGCTGTGGATTAGGAGGTGGGAGTTGTCTACCAGTCATGGGATCAGTGGTTGACTCTCCAACTCGCCTTTGCTGTTTTTGGATTCCTGGTCCCGAATCTGTTTCCTATATATAAACATTGGATTTTCCCTCTCTGCTACTACCTGGTCTATGTGTGTTTTGTGACACTCTCACCAGACTACATGATCTACACCAAGATCTACAAGATTTATGTCAGCACCATCTTTGCCATGTGACCAGTTCCGCATGGAGAGTACCATCCCACTTCTACTTGCTCTTCTCCAATTACCTGAATCAGATGTTTCTTACAGTGTCTAATTGGCTCAGCACAGCTAATCCAGATAATCAGCACTGGGTAGGGCAGGGGGTCCTGAGGACTGGTTCAGGGAACCACTGATATAAGGCATTACAGTTGGATGTTGGAGGGAATGTTGAACACAGTTTTTGCCTTTAAGTCTTCTCCGTGTTGATCAGATCCAATAAATTGTCCAATATGTTCACAAAGCAGCTTTGAGATCTTGAATAAAAGACGTTTGTATTAATAGTATTTAAAAGATAAGCACAGTGGAATGAATACACGTATAAACCATGAAAAAATGTTGCCCACACTAATGTAGGGAAAATCTCTGAGTCCAGACACCTGGTGCAGTCTTTCATGGACAAAATGTTTCATAAACTAGAACCTGAAGTATGTACTGTCACTAGTTCTGCCTGAAGACTCTCATGTTATTGACTGGTATGATCCTCTTTGTGGCCAAAATACAAAAAAATGCTTGATGAACACTGATGATTAGAGGACAATGTGGTCATGTTCAGCAGTGGTTTTGCCATAGATCAGATCGTCCAAGTAGTACGACCCAAAAGAGTTAGGTATCTCACCCATTCATTACCTGGAAGGTAGAGGGGGCAAATACAAGAAGGGAATGCTGTAAATTCTGAAAAGACCCTCATGTGTAATGAACGCTTTAAAATCTCTGCTGTCTTTTTGAAGAGGTAACTAGCAGTATTCAATATCTAAATCAATTGAAGGGGAGGGGGTATCACTCTGTGGCCACAGCTTTGTTTAGTTCATGGAGGTGTGCACACATCCTTCTTCTACTTGTTTTAGACGCCGTGACAACAATTGCTGAAACCCAGAGGGAATTTTCACTTCATACACAAAGCTGAATGCACGAGCGATTTCACGGGGTGAGTGCAGAGTTGGTTGTCATCACTGTGACAGGTGAAGCAAAGGAGGAAGAACAGCATTTCCTTTTAGAAAGACATTCAAGGCATGCATCAGGTCTTTTCACAGGAAAGGAAGGTGGCTAATGTAGTTATGTCACATTGTTTTGCAAGCAAGCTGTGACAGGAATTCTTTTCTTGTACAGGTATAGGGTTACCAGTGAGAAAAACGTGAGAGTACTTATCATAGATGTAATATGGCATAACGGAAGCTGCAGAGCCTGCATCAGTAAACAGCTGAAGCTTGTTGACAGATGAAGCAGGCACTGAGTCTCCATAGTACTTTATTTGGTACACATGAGATCTTTAACTACAGCACAGTACAGTACAAGTTGCTTTGGCTACAGGTCACTGGGGAAAGTTAGTCAGATGTTTGTCTGACTAATTTTAAGTTTAAGAGACATGTTGACCGACCCGCTCACGGATCATTTCATCAGTTTTCTTCCTCTAATCCGCACTTTGTTGCAGAATCACGTCATGCAGTCACATACATGTAAGGTGCTTGTGTTCACTTCCTGAAAGCATGCTACTGCGTCACAGTAGAACTTCAGTTGGCAAAGCAGAAAGGGGCAGTTGTTGCTCTCTGTTACAGTCCTGATGTTCAGACTAATAAGTTAGGGGATAGTGTTCTATGTGGCTGTCTGCAGCACACACGTTACCTCTTTATGCCGATGCGTGTGTGTGTGCACTGAGCTGATAGTGATCCGCTGGTTATTGAACACTGAGTTGTTTAAGGAAAACCCAGACACACAGGATTTGTTCAAACTCTGATAATGAGAAAAGATGGGGAGACTGAAGCACATTCAAATTGTTCACTGCTATAGCTGAGGACAAGGCTCAGATTAGCGCTGTTTTTTATAAAATGAACTCTATAAAAACTCTCTGCTATCTATTAGATGGTAACTTCCAGTTTTAGAATTTTGATTTGGTGTAACACATATCAGTCACATACTGCTGAGAACTACTGTCTTTACTCTCTGATCACATTAAACTCCTGACTTAAGTGATTCGATTATTGTTTGAAATGTCTAATTATTTTAGAATTTAGTTTATTTGACAGGGATAGATAGTCTATAATAAAGTATATATAGTATTGAAAAAATGGAGTTGGCTGACACTGGCGTCTCTCTTGTACTTGGGTTCGGATACTTTACTGCCGATCACTCAAAAACTTGTTCCTCTTTTCCTTTAGGAAAGTTTTATTCCAGCATTCCTTATTCCAGTCATATTCTCATTTATGTGCTTTTATGTGTGTGTGTGTGTGGTTTCTGAAAGAAATACACAATACAAAATCAATACTAAGTAGAACAGTTATACCTAATTATCAAGACGTGACTGAGTTTACCGACCACATGTTACTCAGATCGCTGCCACGAGATGGAGCTCTGACTTCACAACGATTCCCTCTACTGCACTTTCCTAGCTAAAGCAAATACAAGTCTGCTAAACCAGTAAATCAATCATATTATTAAGAAATGGTACTTAGCATTAGACAACTCAACCATAAATACACATATATCTAATTATACTATAATCACATTTAGCCGAAACGGCGAGCTAACTACGAAAAGCCATAATATCGGTAACAGAAACATAAATATACATAAAAAGCTATAATAACGGACTTACAGTTCAATGGACGCACACACTGCATAAACAATAACAGTTGATATGAACTTAATAAACTTAATGAACTTAATGAACTCAGAAACTGTCCATACCATTCCAGTATACCAGAGGGGGGGGCGGAATAGTCCAAGTGGCATTGGCCTTTTTAACAAGTATACTCTCTGTCAATAAATACTACTACACTACTCTTCCGAAATAGTTTTATGGATATTTTGTCAACACTGTCAATCTAATTAATGTGTTGTTGACAGAGTGTCATCATAAAAAGATCAGGTAGTTTGATTGACAGGGCAGATGATCAGAGGAGCAGAGTTTATACCTCTATAATTATTACAGGGACTGAAGAATGGGTGGAGTTTCTGAGTGAAGCAGCACCCAGTAAAAGAGTAGATAAGATCTGGAGCATCTACATCATAGAAGGAGACCAGACCCTCCTCATAATCCACAGACACCCCCACCTTCTCAGGACGAGACTTCAGATGGAGACGCACTGGAGGGTCATAAAGAGCTGTGTACTCATCTTCATTTCTCAACCACATAGCCCAGTAACCATCCTGAGGGCTCAGTGTGATGTCTCCCTTCCTGTTGATCGACTCTCTGACCACTCCTAAAGTCCATCTAGTTTTACCTTTAACCTGAACCTCAAAGTAAAATCTGCCTGAAGAGAAACTCTGCTTTGCTAAAAGACAAGGACAAGGTGAAAACCTCTCTGGGTTGTCTGGAACATTCTTCTTCACGTCACCATGATGAACTTGTTTCCCATCCTCAGACAGGATGAGATAGGGATGTGCTGTATCAGGATCTAGAGTCAACTCCACTGCAAACTGCTGGACCCTCTTCAGCTCAGCCTCAAACAGCTTCTTCATCTCTTTACTGAGCGTCTCCTCCAGCTGAGCCACAGCTCTCACCACAGTCCCCTCATATGATGGAGGACGGACTCTGACCTCTGTCCAGTTCTTGGTGGGTGGAGCAGCTTTCAGGGATGAGAAGCTTTGGAGGAGGTGGAGGTGGTCTTCAGAGCGTGAGAGCTGCTCCACCTCAGAGCTTCTCTCCATCAGCTCAGAGATTTCCTGTTCCAGATCTTGGATGAAGTATTCAGCCTGTTTCTCTGTTGTTTTCTGTTTGTCTTCGATCTCCTTTAGGAACTTGTTCAGACCTTGTCATGGTTTCGGCCTGGCATCAGGCCAAGCTGAGGATTTCCCTCACTGCTCCACTTCACTCTCCCTCTGGACTCCGCCCACCAGCCAGTTCTCTCCCTCTGCTCTTGCCAATCAGCGGCATATTGGACTCACCTGTGTTCCCCTCACACTACATAAGCTCTCCTCAGACTTTCCTCCCCTGTCAGATCGTCGTCATTCCCCCCTCTTGGTTCCAGCGTCGTTTTCCCCAACCTGTCTCCAGCCTGTGGTTCCTTGCCTGTGTTCCTGCCTGTTGCTTTCCCTGACTGTTGCCCAACCTTGCCTGCTCCTGCTCACTCCTCCTCAGCCCTGTCTGCTTCCCCCCCTGGACTCTGGATTTTGTGCTTTCCCCTCTGGATTCCCTGGACTATGTTCCCCCCTCTGAACTGTGGACATTGTTAACTGTTCCCGTGAGTGTTTTCCTGCCATCGAGCAGTGGTTTTTGGTTTTGTACTTTGGTTCCTGTTTTGTTACTTTGTTCTCCGCCATCTGGGTAGTTTTCTGTTGTTACTTTGTCCTCGTGTTTTTGCCTATTTTTGTAGTGTCTGTTGACACCCCCTTAGTTTCCTATTAAAATCCTGTTAAGTTCATTCCTGCCTCGTCCCTCTCCTTAAAACTGTGACAGACCTCTCTCCACAGACTCCTTCAGAGCAGTGAAGACCTGAACACCTTCTACTTTCTCTCTGTCTGCATCTTTTTGACTGATCTTTACTGAGTGTTTGATCTCCTGAATCTTCAGTCGTCTCTTCAGGATCATCTGTTGGATTTCAGCCTCTGTCTTCTCCAGCTCTGCCTTCTTTCCTTCATATTCTTCTTTCAGAGGAACAACATCATGAGTCTTGTGGTCTAAGACAGAGCAGAACATGCAGACACATGTCTGGTCGCTCTTACAGAACAGCTCCAGAGGTTTATCGTGCTTCATACATATCTTGCCTTCCAGGTTCTCCACAGGGTCGATCAGCTGATGTCTTTTCAGTCCTGACACTGTCAGATGAGGCTCCAGGTGAGTCTCACAGTAGGAGGTCAGACAATCCAGACAGGACTTCAGGCCCTTCAGTTTGGTTCCAGTGCAGACGTCACAGGGAACTTCTCCTGGTTTGACAACTTGTTGCTCTGAGCTGCTGCTGCTGGTTTTCTGTGGAGCTTCATGTTTGAATTGAGAAACCATCTCAGAGATGAAGGTGTTGACCCTGTAACTGAGGTCTTGTTGTAAAATCCTCTTTACACATGGGACACTGGCAGCTGTCAGTCATCTCCCAGTGTTTCATGATGCAGTCTTTGCAGAAGTTGTGTCCACATGGTGTGGAGACTGGATCAGTGAAAACATCCAGACAGATGGAGCAAAGAAACTGATCTTCAGATAATAAACAGCTGGCAGCAGACATATCTACACACTGAGGGGAAAAGTTGGTAAAAGTGTGAACAAATATTTATATTTATTCATTATTGTTTAATATTGTAAAACTGATGGAATAATGTTATAAAATGTTCAGTTGAATGGGATAGAACTTCTTAAAAGTCACTTTAAACACAGTAAATATGATCAGTTGTAATCACCACTGGTGGAGAAAGTTGTGGAGGAAAAAAAGATGAACTGAGTTGAACAGTTTTGTCTGACTGCAGCTCTTCTGTTGTTCTGACCAACTTTCACTTCCTGATGTGACGTTAAAGCTCTATTGTTCCTGCACCTGTTACTGCCACTCGCAGTGTGTGTCTTTTTACAGTCCTACAGCTCTGCAATCCCATAATCAGCCCTAAGTTCAGCTCACTATGTGTCCTGTAATGTTGCGATCTTTGCATGTTGCTGGTGCTTCACTATTATTAGTTGTTGTGTGGGCAGTTTAAGCCTGATTTTAACAAATAAGTTCCTTATGTGTGCTGTTAAAGTGCTTATTTTTGTGCCTAAACAACAGCTGCTGCACCACAGACATAAAACCCAGAATTATTGAAACAGTACAAGACAGTTTTTATGATTTTGTGGAATACAGTAATAACAATAATTCTCAGATCTGAATTTTTTGTATTAAAACAATAAAATCTACACATTACTGATTTACATTAGACTGTCTGAACCTTTCATAAACAACGTGTCATTGTTTCACTTATTTCATATCTTTTAGTTTTTATTTTTATTATTTACTACTTTCATCTCACCTAAAACTGAGAAGTAACCTGAGTTGTTCTTGTCATATAAGCCCTTTCTTTGCAGAATTTCAAGAACTGCAAAGTTCAGCCAGTAGCATTAACCTCAATGGTTATGAAATAATTTGGGCAATTAATTAGAAAGGTCATATTAAGCCACACAGGTTCCCTCTCCCCTGTTCCCCTGGACATAAATGAATAAGGAATCACACAGAAAACCCGGAGATGTTTATGCATTGAATTGATTGTGATCAACAATCTTGCTTTTAGGAAGCAGATGTTCTATAGGAACCAGAGAACTGTGCTATGTGAATCTGAGAAAAGGGAGAAAATCAGTCAGAGTCATTACAAAAAAAAGGTTGGCCAGAGAGAGAAGGACTGGAGGGTCATCACGAGCACAGTACTCATTTTTATTGCAAAGTAAAATCTGCAAAGAGAAACATCTTTTTTTTTAAACCTGCAACAATCAGAAGTATTCTCAGGGCTGTCTGGGAGACTCTTCCTCACTTTCGTTCACTTGTTTCCCATCATTAGACAGGTAAGTTCAAGATTTGCTGTATCAGGATAGAGTCACATCCACTGCAAACTGCTGGACCCTCTTCAGCTCAGCCTCTAAAACCCTCTTCATGATTGTACTGACGACCAAAGCTGCCCCGGACCTCCAGGCCTGGGGGGTGGAGAAGCTTTCAGAGATGCTAAGAGAGTGAGAGCTGCTCCAGCACTTTGATCAAATCTTCATTAATATTCAAGAACAACAAAAAAGTTATTTTTACTCATATAAAATATGTGAAACATAGTTTTGGTTGTGAGGTTTTGTTACTTAAGACTCAGTTAAAATAATTTGTGATGTAATGTTCAGACTGTTTCTTCTACTTCTCGCTTCTTGCAGTTGTTGCTGACTCAGACAAAGAATTAGAGAGTTGTGTTCAGTCTGTTTTAAACGAGCTCCTTCTCTGAGGTGCAGGTTTATCTTGACCTCTGCTGGACTCAATGAGGAAACGTGACCTGAGAAGAGACTCCAGTTTCAAGGTAAAACACTTTTTCAGAAGCAGAATGAGAACATCGTTTGTTGACCAAAGGTATGCACACGTTCAATGAATGTGATTCATCTTTCCTCATATCTTAATTGTTCCCTGTGAAATAGAAGGAAAAATGTTTTGTCCGTGTCAGTTATTAGTCCATGTCTTTTATTTTGAAAGTTAAGCCGGAAGTAGCCTGTACTTCTGTTTTGCTAACTTGACAGTGAAGTGGACGCTGCTGGACCAAACTTCTTGTGACATGGACCATCTTTACACAGTGACCGCGGTTCTGTTCTGATCTAAATGTCCGTGTAGGAGTTCTCCGACACCGGGCTGTTCACTTAACTCACCCGCTCTCATTTTTACAGCCAGTGTTAGCCTGCGGATGCTAACTTCAGCTAGCCTGAAGCTACCGTAGTTAGCCACCGCCTACTGTCCGAGCTAAGCTCGCAGAACTCCTGCTCATATTTGTTGATTTTTATTTCTCCACCAGCACCAACGGCTTCATTGAGGGATGTGGAAAGTCACTTTACAAGCGTTTGGTATTTTGCTGCTCGTCTCGTTCTCCGGCAACTTTGTTCTAGGTTGGTTTCAACAAAACAACGCAAAACCCCAAACGCAGCACAGCGAGCATCCGAGCCGAGCGTCGGACAGCCAGGACCAGAGCTGCCTCTGCCATGTAAGCAACCACACGGTGCTGAGGAAAAGCAAACTTAGAAGAGTTGATATCAGTTTCTAGTTGTTTGTGAAGCTTTTAAATGTGACAGTGCGACACTACAGCAGTGGCCACTGAGAAAATCTTCTAGCATTTTCTGTCATCTTAATTTGACGTCACCGTGTTTGTGATGCTAGTTAGCAGCAGCAGCTCTCTCCATCGACGAAACTCACATTCTTATTCTAGGTTTTTATTTTTTGACTGGTTTAAAATAAAGGTTAGTTCGTGTTTTTAAGTTAGAAACGACAGATATTGTTGGCAAGTAGTAAAACACCACATTCTGGTTTCCTTTAGGGTTATTTAATGAAATCAGTTTCAGTTTTTCAAGCCAGAAATGTTATTTTACACAAATTAAAGTACAGGTGATTAGATTGCTTCCACTTCATTTAGATGTAAGTTTAACATTGACTGCATGTGTGAAGGTGATACTCGCTTGTGTCGCTAGTTTCCATTATTGATCCATAACTTTAGACAAATATTTTTATAGAAATGCGAAACATTTACTTGTTTCAGCTGCTCAAAACTTAAGATTTTCAGTTTCCTGATTTTAATACATTTATAAACTGAATATATTTATAATATATATGTAATTTGGGTTGAAATATACGTTTGAAGAAATTACGTTGGACTCTGGGAAATGATGTACAACTTAATTTTCAGGCTGTATCGTTAAATAATGAATGTATAAATTAGGTCACACCTGGTGATTTTTAGACGAACTTGTTATTTCCATGACCAGGTAGAAAAGCGTGGTGTCGTCTGATTGGTTTTGCCTGAGTTTCCGTCTTTTGGCCTCTTGTGGGAGTTGTAGTCTTTTACCTCACAGCCAACAAGCGCTCCCAACGGCCTCACAGCCCGCAGAGGACTACAGACTGGCAGCCGGGCGGGGTTTAGTCTGACAGCTGGTTGTTTGGAGGCGGGGTCGCGGGCTGACATGGGACTGGAGGTCTGTAATGACAGCTCAGCCCACAGACAGACAGACAGACTGAGGAGCTGCTGCTGTGACACATGGGAGTTCACTTTAGAGAAGGGAAGTTTTTGATTTAACACAGAGAAACGTCAGGATGCTGAGAGAAATCGGTGTCTTCGTGTGTTTCCTGGCGCTCGGTGGACTGCTGAACACGGAGGTCAGCTGTGTTTTGGTTCGTGTGATGTGTTCTGTGCCAAGCTGAGACCTTCCAGATGTTTCTGAATGTCTGTGAGCAGAAAGGGTTAAAAGTAGTTAGAGAGGACAAGACCATCCAGATGTTACAGGACACTTTATTCATCACATATAGGTTAATTGGTATGTTCACCCATGGACTTTTGTAAATCTCCTACTCCTGATTAATTGTAAGTAAACGTGAGTGCATGAACAGAACTGTTTCCTAAATTACCTTTTACCTTGAAAGATAATTTAAAAAATTACAAACCTGGAAGACGAAGTGCAAAAAAATGTGCATAACAACTTGACAAATGCAAAAAAACTCTAGCACATTGTACTAACTACACATGTGTAGTAGTGAGTGTGATCTTTGGACGTTTTAGAGCTGGTGATCCAGTCTCTCAGCTGGTTTGCATTTGGCATAGATATTGAGTGTATGCAAACATGAGAAGCAAAAGAGAAGCAGAGAAAAGCAGAGCTCAAGTTCTAAATACAGACAATATGTGATCAACAGAGACTTAAAAATCAATAAATCACTTAACAGGTCATTGGTTTTGTTATGTGTTCTGTAAAAATAAGAGTTTATAATTTATATTTGACTCAGCTGCTTCAAATATACTGGGTTACTGTTTCTCAGAACTGCTGCCGTGTTTAAAAAGGTGTTTTTACTTTTATTTTAACTACGTTTTACCTTTTTCAGACTCTAAACTTATCGACTGGTGTTTAAGCAGCAGTTTAAGTATCGTCACCGTGCACTGACTAAACAAATGTAAGGTGACTACTGTTGTGACCACACACTTGTTTAAACCAGGTGTTTACGCTGGATTAGCAGGTGATGGTTGGTGAGCTGGACCGTGGCAGACAGTCCACACTGTTCATTCTCCACCTTTAATGCCCTCACCTGTTTACTGAACTCACATTAACATACAGGTTGTTTTAGCGAGTCAAAGGTGCAGTCAGTTGGAGGTCTGGAGTCTGTGTGAGCTGTGTGGGTTCAGGTAACGCTGGTGGATGTATTATGTATGAAGGCGCAGGCAGGTGGGGGTCTGTATGTCTGGAGAGGCTCCGGGGTCAGCGACGTCCAGGTGGATTTAATGTTTTAATGTGGCTGGTAAGTGCTGAAATCAGTGGAGACGCCGAGAACTGGAGATCAGCTGAGACTCAAAAAAAATAAAAATAAAAAAATACAGATGTGATTTAGAGTAAAGTCTGCACCGAGCTTGATTATCTATTATTATCTTACATACACAGCTAAACTTGAAATTATCATATTTCATTTAATAACTGGTTTATAACATAAGATAAAGTAGCTCTACGAACAGTTAATCAGAAATAATGTTTAGCATTAAAAATAAATAGTCCAGTGCTAATTAAAACATTAAACTTCACTCAAATACTAATAAATACTATAACCAGCTGATATTTATTTGTCAGGATCCTGGTTGATTTAATACTATCTGCCACTCATATCTTAACACCTCAGCAGCAGTTTCCAGGTGTTTATTGAGGGGTAAATTGGGGTCATTATTCACTCAGTTTTGATTCTGCTTTCTGTTCTCTCTGCTCTGCTTCAGCTCACCGGTGTCCTGGACGACTGCTTCTGTGACGTGGAAAGCATCGACGTCTTCAACAACTTCAAAATTTACCCTCGCATCAAGAAGCTGACGGAGAGAGACTACTTCAGATACTACAGGGTGAGAGCTGCTGCTTCACTGTAAACACAACAGGACTATATTGGTTTTCAATGGGACTCTGGTGCATAAGAAGTAGCTGATTTTCCTTTTTCTATTCACTTTCTATTAGTGGAAGTGTTTCTGAGAAGTGTCTATGTACTGATCACAGGAAACAGTAACATTTCCATGTGTGCGGTGAGAATCAGTTCAAATCGATCGAAGCTGTTTCAGTTTTTAATTTTCTACTGTCACATGAATGAGAGCTGTGATCTGCTTCACTTCGCCCTGGTATGAAGTTAAACGGACGGGCACAGCTCTGTGGGGAGGACACTCGCCGATGCTGCCTGGTTTGTACTTTGAGTAGAACTACGCAGCTACATTCAGCTGGTTTCTTCTCTCTTTGGAGACGAACAGGAAGGATGTGTTAATGAAACATTGTGAAATACATAAAGGATTTCACAATATCAGCAGTTAACAGCGAAGAGTTTGCAGATGATTCTTCAGTTGCTGTGTTAAACTGCAATTTGTGGCTCTGATGATGATGATTATATCTTCGACTTCATTTCTGTTTCTCTTATCACATTCTGCTCTGATAAAACGCTGCTCTGACATTTGCATCAGTGAGTCAGGTCAGCAACTGAAGGAGACTTTTAAAAACACGCTGTTTGGCTGAAGTTTTAGTGTTTAGCGTTTTAGAGCCAAATCTGTACCGAATAGACTTTGGAGGTTTGGAAGATATCGACTTGATTTGACTAACTCGGACCTCTGAGGTCTTATATGAACATATCATTTACCATAACTGATCAACTGTTGAATAAACACTTTATTTCTTAATGATGATATCTAAATATCGGAGGTGTAAGAAAATATCCATTTTGTGATGCTGAATTGGTTTTTAATTAACAAACGAGGGTACGACACAGACAGTGGTTTATTACGGTGTTGTGTTTAAACTCCAGATCACTAGATGGCAGTGCTGTTATTGTTGACAGGTTATTTTTACTCATACATGTTACTTATGCATGTGGGCGTGAGTTCTTTATACTATGATAGTTTTTCTAAAATTAGATTGAAAAAGAAGCAAGACGTTATCGTTACTCTTTTCTTTACAGGTGAACCTGAAGAGGCCGTGTCCCTTCTGGCCTGATGATGGACACTGTTCCATCAAAGACTGCCATGTGGAGCCCTGTCCTGAGGTCAGAGGTCCAACACACTCACACCAGTCCACTAATAATAATAACACCTGTCTGCTAAGTGTTTTCTGAACTTCCAGACGGGAAGTAGAGCCTTAATAGCTGAACGTGTTACGTCAACATATTTTAGCCTGTTCAACACAGCAGATCAGCTTTATTCAGTGATTAAGTTTTCAATGGATGATTTTATGCTCATAGATTTTGCTGTTTAGCTGTTTGTTTATTTGTGGATCTTTGTTTTACAGAGTAAGATCCCCGTTGGAATCAAGTCTGGGAACTACAACAAGGTGAGAGCAGCTGACAGTTGGGTTTGATAATGTTATCATTGAGTTTGTGGTTTGTGTTTGAAGTTCAGAATAAAACTTCACCATTTAGTAGGAGCTGTTAGAAACATGAGAAGCTGCCGGCTGTGAACGCAGCCTCAGAGCTGAACATGTTGGTACCGGTTAGACCCGGGATGGCCGGTTTAATGAGCCCAGGAGCAGCTGCGTTTGTTCCTGCACTTTCTGTCTCGTGAAGCACACAAACACACCCTGTGCGCTCTCTGACCACTCAGCTTATCTCCTCTGGTAGTTTCCATGTAAAGACTGAGGGCCGAGTGTTTGCCAGCTCTTGGCTCACAGCCTGATGTTTGTCTTGTAACGAACCAGAAGTGTTTGGACATCTGCACTCGTCTCAGTCAAGGTCGTCTCTGTTTAACTGGCCATTAGCTGGGAAACTCGGATCTGCACCTCAGCAGTGTGTGAGGCGCTTAAAATCCAAGCAGTGCATTAGATCCAGGATGTGAGTGTGAAGCTTGAAGTCACAGTGCACCTGAAATCTATGTTTAGAGTTTCAAACACCAAGTTTCCTGAATGACAGAGGTTTCAGCACAGATTCAATGCGATTACGAGCTGAATGTGTCTGGAAATGAAACATCGGTTGTCAAACCAATGACATTTCCTCATTACACATTATTATACATTAAACGTAGTTTCAGACTAGGGCTGCACACTGTGGTGCATATTGTGATTTTAGAAAAACACGTGGTTTCATGAGTCTTCTTCCTTAGTTAAAGAGGAAAATGTTGAGATTATTGATCATTTCTTAATGTGCATTACTCAACTCAAACATCAAACATTTAAAAATATCCTCGGATACTATGACTTTTGAGCTGCTCATCACATCATTACGCATCTAAATCTACTTCTAATTTCTAATGTTTTCATGTGGACTGTCGCACAGACTGAACTATCATAGAAAGACTGAAGCCAAACATTGGAGCTAATTGATTAAACCTAGAGATTAAATTTAGGTTTAATTAAAATTAACCAATCTTGACCAATGAACTTTTAATTAAAAGATGATTGGTCGTTTTTCTTTCTGGCTGCTGCTCCACACTCTGAACTCAGTGAAGAACAGTTAGTGGCACATTTTAGCAACTAACCTCAAGGAAAAGTTTTAGATTTGTCACGAGAGGCTGCTTTAAAAAAGTCACATCAAGATCAAGTGGCTAAACTCATGTGACCATAAACGCCAAAACTTTTCATTTGCAAAAGGGTGAAAAGAGTTTAAACAATTAAATGTTGTTTTTATGAAAGACAAAGATCAACATTTTTTTTATTTACTGAAAAAGCTGCATTTCTCTTCATCCAATTTCATTTCCTACATTTTACAGTGCAGACATGTTTCCTCACTGTGTTGCTGTGTACAGGTCGATAAAGTCAGACATGATTTCAGATTCAGTTTGTTGTTTTATAGTTTTTACTAACAGCCCCCCCCCCCCGTGTCTCCTCAGTACACCAAGGCAGCCAACACCATGTCAGACATGACCGAGTGTGAGCAGGCCAAAGAGCTGGGTGCCATCAACAGCACCCTGAGGTGAGACCACTTCTGTCTGTTTCCTCTCCCGACTCCTTTCCCTCTGCAGTGTATGAAGGTTTTTTATTGTTTCCTGTTTCAGTAACCAGAGTAAAGAGGCGTTCGCTGACTGGGCAAGACATGACGACGCTCAGGATCACTTCTGTGAGCTGGATGGTAAGACTTTTATGTTCTGACTCTGTCTTTGTTCACCCAACATCTTAGTCATGCAAAGATACTCGCTACTCTTCAGATTTGAATAAGATCCAGCAGTAAAGGCTCCAGGAATTCTACTCTATTCTCTTCTGAATACATGTTTATGTCTGTGTGTTCAGATGAAACTTCGCCTGATGCTGAGTACGTGGATCTGCTACTGAATCCGGAGCGATTCACTGGATATAAGGGTCCGTCAGCCTGGAGAGTCTGGAACAGCATCTACGAAGAAAACTGCTTTAAGTGAGAATCACACAGACAAACTAAATGATTACAGCAGTTCAGGACCTGCAGAAATATTTATCTGTACAAAGGTTTCGACACAGGAGCAATAACATCACAGTATTATCACAGTCTTTCATTAAATCAAATCACATAAACTGATCCATCAGTTTTATATGTCACGGTATTAAAAAGAGGGTGAAAACGTTCTTGGACCTACCACTTGTCTTATGTCAGATAAATGAGATCAGCTAAATAATCAGAAAGATGAAACGTATGTTTCCTGCCTGTGATGTTTACTGTGATCAGTAATAAGAACCTGTGTTTGTGTCCACAGGCCCAGATCAGTGTACCGACCTCTGAACCCTTTGGCTCCGAGTAGAGGTGAGTCTGGGAAATCAATTAGTGCTCTGTGTTTCTGTCACTTGTACGTTTCAACAAACATAAATGGAAAACTTCAGTGTATCAAGATACCGATAAGTACTGACATGCTGACAGTTGCTAAACAGAACCTGTTGATAGTGAAAACACTGTTGTTTTGTGTGTTGTTTTGGTATCAGTGCTGAACTTCAGCTGACTTTAAAAGACCAGTTCTGTCACTGAACACTAAAAGGACATTTTAGTTTTTCCCTTATTATGTTTTTTTTTTTTTTTTTACCTTTAACTTGTTCTATCATAATCAGATGTGAGCTACTCTTCATAATCTCTAGATAACAATAATAATACTGAGAAAGACCTCAATAATGAAAACATACAGTCAGGCGGTGGACAGGGAAGTAAGATTCTCACTTTTTTCCCTATTTCTCAATACTTAGTTTATCATTCTTATTATTTATTTTTATTTTATTTCATTTTTTGCCACTTGGCTCTTTCGAAACACAGATGACCTACACTCTGTACTGTCTCTGAATGCCTCACCACAGCTCAGCTCAGCGTTTTCAGAACCGTTTCACCCTGAGTGAGATGTTTGCATATTTCTGAAGCTGCCGTTAGAGAGGAGCAGTAGACCCATGCCTGAGGTTTTTTTAATCTGTTTCATAACCAAGAGGAGCCCATTATGACATTGATTCATATCTTTAATCTACATTTCTCCCATGGTGCCTGAAGTGAAACAGGACATTTAAGTTGCAGAATCAGACATTTTGTAAAGATGTTATAAAATCATTTAATATTTACAATGTTCAGTTCAAGGAAAATCCAGCTTCATACCATTTTAAAGTCTTTGATTGTTGAAGTACAGAAATAGTAACTAGAGTAAATACAGTATTTCTTATTTTGCAGGACTACGTCAGTATTTTTATTCATCTGTGACATATTACATATTGCATGTGTAATCCTGTAACATGATTTACTGAGGTGGGAAAGGTGGTCCACTAGCTCCACAGCTTGTCTGCTGTATACCCTGAGTTGTCAGATTATTAGGTACACCAGGCTAAACTAGTTCAGTCTAATACGTGTGTGTGGTTTATTTTTATCTGTCTCTTGTGTTTTTGTGTATTAATAGTACAGATCTAAGTGAGCTTTGTTTTCTCTGTCTCTTCTCTGTCTCTCTGTGTTTAGGAGACGATGATGGTGAGTTAAACTCTGTCCTCATGAATTTATTTTTAGACGTGTTAATAAAAACACTGACGTCTCTCTTTGGTTGTTGCTCATGTTTCAGGAGAAGGTTTCTACAAGTGGCTTGAAGGTAAGAGCCACCTCATGATCTTTTATTCTGGCAGCTTTACTCTGGAGTTAACAAAACAACTTCCTGTTTCTTTTTTTAAACATTCACTTCCTCTCATCTCGGACAAGTGAAGCACTTCTACATTTTATTTTGATTAATCAGAACTGTAATTAGCCTCATCTTGTTGTATATGGAGAGAGAACCATAGACTCTGAATCTTAAATTACACACTTTACAGCTTTTAAAACTATTTCTGCTCGAATTATCAGTCACGTTTCTTGTCGCCTTCACCAGCCTCGCTCTGTGAAGTCGAGCTGAGAGCTGCAGTCCTCTAATCTCCTCTCTGTTTCCTCTGCACGTGTTTCTGCAGACAGTCTATTCTGAACGATGCCACAGAGTGTCTCTGGGTACAAAGAGACCAAAACTGTCAGTTCTCTGTTCTACAGCTTGATCAGCACGTCATCCTCAGATAAAAGCACACTGAGAGAAGTGACAACCGTTTGGTTTTTTTGATATTACAAGAGGTGAAATTTTCAATTCAACATGTCTCTGAGACGTCGTCCTGGTCTTTTTTGTGCTTCAATTATTTTCTTCTTTTCCTGTTTAGTGATGGTTATTCTCTGCAGAAAGTAGTTTGAATGACAGATTTCCTCATTTAGTCAAAAAGGGATAAAGTTTGAATTTGATTCTGTGGGAATGGAGTTATATGGTGAAACGAGCAGACTTTGTGGTTGTACTTCCTTATTTACACTACTGACATTATTCTCCATGGAAAGAACCAATGAACTGTTTTCTTCTAGAGTAAGTAGAGTTGGAGCTCATTGTTAGCGTGCAGAGGAAGCATGTTCCTGTTATCACAGTTTCAGCCGCTCTAAAATATTGGTGCTACTTCCACAAAGATCAAATCAGCTTCAACACTGCAGATTGTGATAATAACAAACAGAGTTATTCTGAATATAACTGATAAAAGAGTCTGTTTGAACATGTTACAGAGAAATACATTTATCACTCAGTCCTAGCAGATTTTAACATGAAGTTGCAGGTTACTTTAAAATCTCAGTGCGGCTGCAAAGATTAAAACACACCAACAGTGGTGAAGAGCTTCAGGCCTTCTGACGTTAACTGTATTTGTTCTACTGTTAACATTCACTGCTCAGTTCACTTCTTTGATGTAAGGAGGCGGAGGCTGAACCGACAGAGAAATTTTGGGGGGGACTGACCCTTTAAATAAAACTACATTTTTAGAAAGTACCTTCTTTTGGCTTAATGATTTAAAGTGTGTGGATCATGTCTCCTCTATGTTTCCCTCTTTCCATCCAGGTTTGTGTTTAGAGAAGAGAGTTTTTTACCGACTCATCTCCGGCCTCCACAGCAGCATCAACATCCACCTGTGTGCCAAGTACCTGCTGGATGGTACGACCACCAGATAATAACTGTCTCATTTCTCACCTGTGACATGAGGTTTATCAAACATAAGAACAGGCAACACTGGGGTTGATGCAGTACACACATTTCAGGTATAACAAATACAAACATGAGTCTGGACTGATCTCTGTAAACTACGTCACTGATTAGTGGAGTCTTACAACAGCCGTGTGGTAATTCTGGCTCTACAGAATATTTTTCCTTGAACAAAAGAGTTCACTGTCATGTTGTGTCTAAACACACTGAAAGCTGAATTTTTTATATTTAAATCAGGAATCAACAAGGGAACATAGTTAAGAAGGTAAATTATTCCAGAGACAGATAATATTTATCAAATAAGACCTGCTACAGTAGTGAAACAGAGACCATGTTGATGTGAGACCCCTCTCTATATACTAATGACCCCTGACGTCACCAGAGTCAATATTAAATATCAAATCTGAAGAGAACCTGCCTTCTCTCTGCAGCCTTTTTTAGTATTAGACGTTAGCATGCAGGTCATTCGTGTTGCGAGACATTCAGGGACAGGTCAGCATTTACAAAAACAAAACAAAAACAAGGTATGAACTATATTTTACCCTGGTCCCTGGGTTTTGGGGTTAGTTAACACATTATTAAATCTGTGTATTGTGAAGTAACATGTTGTTGTGTCCTCAGAGGGCTGGGGACAGACGGTGTGGGGTCCAAACGTGAAGGAGTTTCGGCGCCGGTTTGACATGGCAGAGACCAAGGGCGAGGGCACCCGGCGTCTGAAGAACCTCTACTTCCTGTACCTGATCGAGCTGCGGGCACTCTACAAGGTGGCGCCGTACTTTGAACGATCCATCGTCAACCTGTACACCGGAAACTCTCAGGAGGACGGAGCCACCAAAGACCTGCTGCTGCAGGTCTTCAACGAAATCAAGTAAGACATACTGACAGATCCAGGTTTTTAATTAAAGTAGACTCAAGTCCAACCTGAGCTGGCTCATCCAGGATGGTGAACATAGATCTACACAGACTGAAATGCGTATAACTGGAAATGAAATTCATCAGACTTACTGCTCAGGGTGAAGCTGGGAAAGGCTAATGCTGCTTATGCAGGTGGTCTCCTGACTTGTGGCTGAATCCAGGCTGAAAAGCTGCTCTATAATTAAACTCAGGTCTAATCATCAGCTGATATTCAGTGTTGTTCTTTTCACATCAAATGTCACCTGCCACATGCATGTTAAGCAGCTTTTCCCGCCACAGCCCAGCGAAAGTGAAGCTGATGATTAAAGATGTCCCATTTTAGCAGGTCCAAGAAAACTAAGTAGAGAGTTTTTCAGCAAGCATGGTCTGAACATGTTCATCTGTGAGAAGATGTAATTAAACGCTGTGAATAGTCCCAGTGCTGAATCTCAAGATAAAGTTGTTTTAAATGGGATTGTTGGGTTTTTACACACTTAAAACGGTCTTAAACCTTAAACAATGTAAAGTGCCTTGAGATGACTTCTGTGGTGATTTGGTGCTGTACAAATAAAATTGAATTGAATTGAATAGATACGCTGTAAACCAGGACATATTGATCGTTTCAATTTCATCTGGTCTGTATCATGGCATACAGGTTCAGAAACACACAATCAGATTCTAATTACCTGTAACGACCAAAACATCATTTCAGGTTCTTAGAAAGTTCACAAGTGATCATTAGACCAACTCTGCTGTTGTCTTGCAGAACTTTCCCGATGCACTTTGATGAGAAGTCCATGTTTGCCGGACACAAAATAGAGGCTAAAACATTGAAGGTGAGACTAAAAGCTTTGAGGTCTGGTTTGTGTTTTTGTGGTTGTGATTTTTTATTCTGATGTTTGCTTTGTTCTCTTTTTAATGAGCAGACGACTCAGAAACTGGTTCATTTATCTGATCTGTGTCAGCCGGACGAAAGCAGACTAACGTTCTGCCAGAAACCCTAAAGTAGCACTGGACTCATTCAGTCTTTGTATCTCTACCCTTTAAAGACATTAGATCCCTCAGTAAATCAGTCTGATCAGATTTTAGTTTGTACCACATCATATCTGAACCTAATCTCGAACTCTTTTTTCCATTCAGGAGGAGTTCCGCCTCCATTTTAAGAACATCTCCAGGATCATGGACTGTGTCGGCTGCAGCAAATGTCGACTGTGGGGAAAACTGCAGGTGAGTCACGTCACTGTTTCTCTGCCTGAATGTTCACATTTACGTAGTACGTTCTTGTTGGATAATTGTTGATGATTCATCACTAGTTTCCAAGTCAGACGTGGCTCCTACTGCAGTTAAATGTAGAGGAGGCTGAACAGAGAAATACGACTTACTTCTATGGCACCATTGATGACACACACAGACACATCTTCCCAGCTAAATAGAAGAAAACACCATTTATTCATGTTGAAGGAAATTTCCAACATCTTCAAGCAAACCACAATATGAGCAACTAAACGTGCACATGTGGCCTGATGTGACTATATAGGATCAGATAAAGTTGATTGATCAAAGTTTCACAGCAGCAGGGTTGATACAGATACAGAGTATGTTCACATTACACACATAAATAGCTGTGGTGGGTGCACGTATTCTGTGTGTGTAATGGTATTAGTGATAGTATAATACAAAATAGGTAATATGTTTGGTCCTCGAGAGCCACTGTCCTGGTTGTTTGCCTCGACCCCTGTGATTACCTCGGTCAGGTGTGTTCAGCAAACGGCAAGCTGAGAGATGATTTCCACATCAATCTCTTTGTGTGTGTTGTCTGCAGACTCAGGGTCTGGGCACAGCTCTAAAGATCCTCTTCTCTGAGAAGGAGATTAAAAACCTTCCTGAACACAGCCCGTCTAAAGGCTTCCAGCTCACTCGACAGGAGATCGTGGCCTTAATGAACGCTTTCAGCAGGTACGCTCTGTGACACACAAGAAAACTGAATGAAGAGAAGTCCTACATTAGTGTAAATTCAACAGTGTTTGGTTTGCCATTCAAGTCATTACCCTAATTTTATGACCGGTTACAGAATAACAGGTTTATCAACAAGCGAACTGACTGAATGTTAGTGGAGCTCCTGTTAAATGGTGTTTCTTCTCTCTCTGGCCCAGGTTGTCCACCAGTATATATCAGCTCCACAATTTCCGCCTGCTGTTGAAGGAGAACAGGTAACAGGAAGTGATGTTTCACCTGGCCAGCAGGTAGCACCAGCCCACAGAACTGCGATAGTCTAAATCTCACCCAGAAGAAGATCTTTTTCACGGGCATCAGGATCAGCAGCGAAGCCTTCCTGACGTCTCTTCCTTCTCCGCCTGTTTCCTTTCTTTTCTCTGCTGTCAGATTTTTCATCCTGCGACGAGCTTTGAGCTTTTTTCATTTCAATATTTCCTGTTACTTTACTAGAAAAGCAGCAGGTTGGTTGTGACATTGTACCTCAGTGATGATGAATCCTGGTTCTTCAGAAAGCGACTGTCGGGGACAGAAACCTCTGTAATCACTGCTGCTGATGGATTTTTACCATCATGTGAACCGGATTCAGAATGTGGGACCACTTCGTCCTGAGGAAAGACTTGTTAAAACTGAGCCTCGTTTGTCTGGATGAATCGTCAGGACGTTGCTGCCTATTTAGTTTTTTTTTTGTTTGTTGTCTTCTCTTCTCCTTTCCCTCCATCTCCTGTTGTTTCTTCAGCCTGAGGTTCTGGACCAATCTGCTCATATTAACCACCTCAGGCCTGATTTAAGTCTACCTGCTAGAAAGTGTGTGTGTGTTAGCAGATGTATAGGAGATGTTGCCACAAGCCACATGTTGGTGTTTAGCCACAGCTGATGAGACGTTTATTGTCGGATGGACTCGGTCGGTGGTTGTTTACCTCCCCTGACATTTTCTGTGGCTGCAGATCTGTCACACGAGGTTCTCACTCTGCTGCCTCAAAGCTTCACAGATGATCAGTGAAAGGCTGAGAGATAAATCGTGTGAAAACATGAGACCGAGCTCCTCTTTAGTCAAATTTATCCTGATCAGATTTTCAAAATCCAGCCTTAATCTACGTAGAGGGAGACTCTGTCGAGCAGCTAACTGAAGCTGAACCTTTCTGTTTGTGTCTGAGCTGTTTCTCTCGACTTTTCCTGAGTGGTAAAAACATTCTCACTAATTTAACTAATTATTTAATATTATTCACTGTAAATTTACAGTGATCATTTTGTCACTAAATCACAGTTTAAACAATCTTATTTCTTAGACCTGAAGACAAAACACAATAAAACATATATAGTCCATATATACGAATTAACAGAGTAAAGTACACTTCACTCCAGGATCCATGACCAACAGTGAGCCATGAGTTTAGACTTTACAAGTCTGCACTGTAAAACAGTACGTCTGTCTAGGTTAATACAAAATGTAGTTTTGTAATTTAAGTTTAAATTTAAATGTAATAATCAATCTATTACAACTGGCACAAAAACACTGAGGTTTGACGTCAGTAACCAGCAGAACAGTGGAGTCAAACCACGGAAAAGTCAGCAGAACGGGCTTCACGGGAAAAGTTTGTTGGGTTAAAATGATGAAAAGTCTCATTAGCTGTGGTTCTATCAGCCGCTGTGACTCGTGGACGACGACAACAGTTGCAGCTCTAAAATGACAATGACTTGATTCCATAGCTAAAGAACCATAAACTTGATACTAGTAGCAGATCTTTATTAGTAAACCATGAACGAATGGGTCATGTTGCCGTCTGTCTAGTTGCTGCTGTGGAGTTTGTGCTGCCTGGTTTATTCTGGTGTTTCTGCTTCAGCCGTGTTGAAGCACAACTTTGATCAAGACGCGTTAATTTAAACCTGAAGGAACCCAGTTCTCTTGAGATCAACTGTTGCTTCAGTATTTTCATTTTGTTTCGAGAGACACAGATGGATGTTGGACGTAGTTTAAAGTGAGCAGCAGGAAGCTGGAGGTAAGGAAACGGCGTCTGTCCTGTAACCCCAGTGTTTCAGGAGCCGGTGCTGCCGCCGAAGTGTCCTTAGGCAAAGAAGCTTCCATCCTCAGTGCTGAACACTGAGGTGGCTCGTTAGGATCAGTGAGCTGCAGCATGTTTGACTGTCAGCAAATCCCACGCTCAGACCGAACTTCCCCACACTCAGTGGTTCAGGTGTAAACGTTCCTAAAACGGCAGCTCACTGTGCTTTTTCTTGGACTATTTGAAGTGGCGGATGAAACATCTCATCACAGCATTCGGTCAGCCTGCTTTTTTTTTTGACAGCACTCAGTTTGACTTTGTGTTGTGAAAAATATGAACCATCTCCAGACTTGAACGAGGTTTGATGAAACAGCTGTTCTTGTTTTCTGTTCTAGAAGCAGGACAGAGTCAAAATTTAAAGCAGCCAGTTTAACGACATCGGCTCAATAATCAGAGCAACGTGAAACAAGCGAAGGACTCGGTGCGTGTTCAGTGTCGAGTCACTGACCTGCACCTGAACAGGTGAACACACGCTTTATTTATTTGTTTCTGTCCGAATGATTTGTTTTCCTGACATTTGTTTTGCTCAGAGGTAAAGTTTGAACTGGACCAAAGAATTTAAGTTGCCTACATTTTATTTAGTTTTTCTGTTTTGGAGCCCGGGACTTTTTATTTTTTAGTCTTTATCACTTCAGCTGTAAACAGGACTGTAGTCTGGACACATGATGTTACAGTGAGATGTTCTGAGTTATGATTGAAATAAAAATATAATAATAATATAAGTGTAACATTAAAAGTACAACTTGGCTTTTTGGGAAATAATGTCGTTAAAATGGAAGAACTAATGTGTACTGAGGCCTGAGGATGTCAATAATGATTATTTTTGGTTGAATTAATCATTACTACATAGAAATATGAAAATAATTTGAAAGATTTGATTCAATTATTACTGATGAGGACTTATTTCATTTTTAATTACACCATTTTATCATAATAACTTAATTTGTACCTGTCAAAATATAAAATAAAGACTTTTATTTTATTTCTTTGACTCTTAGCAGCAACTGAAACCTGTTCAATGTTGTACAGATTAATTAGATTCCTTCATATGACATAAGTTGCCACCAATTTATCGATTAATCGATCTATTCGAATTTATGTTTTGTTTCCACCAGTAAAAACAAGTTTTTTTTTCTTTTTTTGCTTTAAAATATGTCCAGAAAACTGTGTTTAAGTTGCTGAAGTTTAATCTCTGTGTTTTTTGCATATAAAATAGGATCAGTTGAGTTCAGACACCAAATGAACAGACTTTACATCTTAGCTGGTCAGTTGTTTTAGCTTCCATATTATCCGTTATAATTAATTAGGGTGGGTTATAATTGGTTCAGTTCCTCCTTGCAGCCTCCACAGAAGGATTTTTCTTAATGTGTGAGACACAGTGTGTGAAGTATGTATGTTGCAGGTTTGTTTTCTATGACAGACGTGCTCATGCTTTCCTCAGAGCCTCGCATGCCCTCCAGCCGCCGGACGTCCAGTCCACTCGTCAGCCTTAAAACTAAAGCGCCATTTTTGAAAAAGTTCACTAAACAAAACAAAAAAAAAACAGCTTCAGATTTTCACGCTCTTTATGTTGAAACTAAATCTGTACAGTTTGTAAAAGCAGCACAAGTTGAAGTTCTTCTTTTAATTTTAGATCTCTATGAATATATATATATATATATATAGTTATAGTTATAGTTGCACCATGTTGATGTGTGTACCTGTTGAATATTTATTTGAAGAGTAATAAATATTTCTGGACATCTCTGAACTTTGTCTGATTGATGGTTAAAATCTTGAGTTAAGTCAGTGACTTAATGAGTCCTGATGAAGCTTTTGGATGAGGCGTGAAATGTCTTCAACTTGACCATTGAAGTGCTCCTGTGGGATAACTATGATCTGGAAGAGTGAGAATCTTCACAGACAGAGGTCACTTACTTTAATCATTGCTTGTATCAATACTGTCCATGAAGACATCACTTCCTAAAATGCGTTCAGCAGATGTTCTTGAAGGTCCGTGTTCTGTGCTGTGTTTATTACACAAGTTAATTTCTTCCAAACCTACAGTCCCTAGTATAAAATTATCTCCCTGTGTTCCCTCCATCGAGTTGCAGTGGAAGTACAGAGAGAATCTGTATTTAAGAGGTTGCAACTTTGGAAAATATCTGTTTGATGTGAATTACTTAGCCTAATATTGTTAATAATTGTAATTATTAAATAACCAGTGAAGTTGTAGTTTACACGCATGTCTGTCAATGTGGACGTTTGATATATGATATATATGATATTATGTCCCAGATATAATGAAATTTCCTCCAGACGATTGTGAGATAGATCAGGTCACTGTGACCTTTGACCTTTTAACACCAAAATCAAATGTGTTTTTTATTTAGTCCAATGATTGTACATAAGTTGGTTTAAATTCCATCATGACATTCCTGATATCCTTGCCAAGTTTTAATTTGAAATTCTTTCAGGACATGTTCACAAGAACGTGACATACATGAGGACAGACCGCTGACACGGAGGTGATAAAGACATCATGAGACGTAATGACAGCCAGGAGAACCGGTTACGTCATCGTTAGTTTTACTGTGTGTGTCGACAAGTCACAAACACACAAATCAAGAGAACAAGTAAACGCGTCATCTCAGTGAGACTGTACAAACTTACAAAACCTGCGTCTGTTAGAAATATAGAGCGTACGTTTGTTTCTCCTGAACATTCTTACAGAAACGTTAACACTGAAAGAACTTAAAGATGGGTTGAGTCTTAATTTCTAATAGTTCACATTTTGCAACATGTCATGCCTTTTTTTTAAGTTAAGTGTTTAAGTGAAATTAAGGCTCATCCCTCAATAAAACAACACAAGGTGTTACAGGGTACTGATCATGTCACAACGTAGATGATCACAAACTTTTTACATGTGATGACATACTGTATTTTTGTTTTACAGGCTTTAACGAGTCAACAACCTCGAAAAATAACTACAAGAGTTCCTCGAGAATCATTTAAGGCAGGAAATTACACGTTTGGCCTCCATGTTTAAAAGTTACGAGCTGTTCTCAATGTGGGGTGTAAACGTGATGCCTCGCATTCAGTTCTTTAAAGGAATCTAATGCAGAAATTAACAAAACGCTGTCACATCTGGAGCGGTAGTATTCATTTAAAATGTCCCCAAATGATCAAGAAATGTTCTCTAAAACAATCATTACAGAATCATCAGCAAACTGCAGCTCTAAAACACATCCACATTCTCTCCTGCAGGGTTCCTACACAGGGTAAGTCTGGAAACCTTTGGACGGCTTCATCATGTCCATGCTGTGAACTTCCAGAAGAGAAGCTGGAATATTTTTACTTAGAAATCATCTTAACTGATTTTGCAACAGAACAATCAGCAACTTCTCATTTTTAGCCAGTGCTGATGCTCCATTGTTAAAATGACAAACGTGGCTTCAGGTTCACTAATGAACACTCATTCTGATGAACTTGTGTTTCTGCTCAGTCAAAGATTATGTGTGAGGGAAGATGCTCCACTCTGTAACACCGCCGGACAACCACAGGCGAAGGTCTTCTGTGTTTCTGTTCCACTAATAGACTGTTTTTGTCTTGGTAACTGATGCTACATCACCTGTTTAAAACATGTCCTTCATAATTCTGTTTTGTTTGTGACTACGTCAGGTACTAAACTGACTCCGGATGATCCTGATTGGCTCTCTCTCGCTCGCTTCAAATGATCCGCGTCAGAGAATATTTCCAGAAAATGGAGACTTGGGCTTGTTGAATCTGTTGCAGCTGTTTTTCATTGACAGTGAATAGAAGCTGCAAAACAAAACATTTTACTCTCTCGCCTACTTTATTCTTCGTTTATAACCCAGTCGAGTTATAATCAGTTAAACACTGTAACAGACTTCAATATTCACAGACAACATGTCTGTATTGCTCATGGTCCACATGATTGTCTGTCACTGTGGATTTTGATCCACACACAACTGAACATTTCCTAAAACCAGATCCATCAGCAGAGTCTTTAAAGACCTGAATACGATCTGTGTAAGAACCCTGTTGAACATTCTTGTAGCTTTTTTCTAAACTCTCTACTGAGTCTTCAGCTTCTACATCAGCGACATTAACAAACACAATAACTGATCAAAGTGCAGAGTTCTGTACAGTGGGGAGAGGGATCACGGGTATGGGTGGAGCTCTCCGGTGGTGGAGGTCAGACGCTGTTCGTCGCTGTTGCTGTGCACAGTGAAGCTGCTGTGGCGGCTGCCCCAGTCGTAGCAGTCGGAGGAAAGGCTGTCGGAGAGATGAGAAACTGTCAGCTGGTTTAATTTAAGAGGAAATGTTCTATTTCATTTTATCCTGGATTGTTGAGGAAAACAGATCCTGTCATGCTGAAGTCCAGACTCGCGACATCTGTTTTCAGCAGTCACCACACTAACACAGAACCTTCACCTTAAACAGTGAAAGTCAGGCAGCCGTTCATACCTCGCTGCAGCATTCTGGGGAGGGATGCTCCACGCCAGGTCATCGTCGCTGTCGTACCGACGAGGGTTGTCGAAGAAATATCCTCTGGAGGACAGAACGTGGTTTGGTATCCCAGCAGTGCTCTGCAGGTGAACACAACATAATAATTCTTAAATACAGGGAAAGGTTTTTAGTCACTGATTTGTGCTACTGTTCTGTTTCCAAGCAAACTTTGAAAAGTAACTTGTCAGATGTCGTTTTCCTTCCAACAGGTTAAATAGTCCACATCCAGTTCATCCTTTTTCTGTCTATTGTGAAAAAGCAGCAGTGACCTGACGCTGCCAGGAGGACTAACCCGGTCCTGAGGCGGCCGTCGAACCCTGAAGAAGAAAACGACCAGTGAAGTGGGCAGCAGCTCCCAGACGAACAGAATCACCCCAAACACGATGTAACCAGCGTCTCCGAGCGACGAACGCAGGTCCGCCTGAAGACAAAGGTCAGAGGTCAGGGACAAAAACTCTTTTTCTAAAATTCTGACGTCTCAGGTAACAACCACTATTACCTGGTCTGAGACGTTGTACCAGTCATAGTCAAAGGAGTTGATGGTCTCAATGTTGGTAAGGGCGAGCACAACCAGGTTGTAGCAGGCTCGGGACGCGTACAGCAGCACCACCATGATGCCAATCAGAGTCACCTGACACACTGACGTCCCCTGCACAAAGAGCTTTTAATTCAGTCTGGAAAAACTTCCAGTAAGTCGATGTGTAAATGTGAAGACGGTTGAGTCTGCTGTCTTAGAAAGTAAGGAAATAAACAGACTAATGGGTCAGTGAAGCCAGAAGAAACAGAGTCTGTTGGAGTTTAAGACTTTATTTAGTTTATTTCAGCCACTGACAGAGAAACTAGTGTCACTGTCACCATGACGTTACCTTTGACTCCAGGTAGATGTTGGCCAGCGACATCTTGGCGACCTTGTAGAGGCAGACTGACAGCGAGACGGCGCAGAGCACGAACAGGCTGTCGTTGATGGTGACCCTCACCAGGACGATGGTCTTGACGTCAGCGGCGGTCATTTTAACCAGCAGGGCACAGACCAGATTCACCACCAGGAAGAGGAGACTGACACACAGAAAGACCAGGTACAGAGGAAGCCTGGAACAGAGGAAACATGAGGAGAACTGGTCCAGAATCTGGACCTCTAAAACTGCTATACAAAGTGTTTATCCACAGCAAAGTACCATCTATGACCGTGTTTTAAACATGGAGTGGACCTTTAAACTTTGGGTCTGATTTCAGGTAGACTAAGCTGGTGTTACCTGTACTTCAGCAGTGTAGGTGTGTACTTGGACTTTGCCTTGAAGTAAACCTGTGAGGGAAACACAAATGATCACACGTTAGTTCAAAAACACTTAGTTTGCTCTAACGTGGCTTCATCCCTGGTTTGTTCAGTGACTCAAAGAGCTGTGTACGTGGGATTATAATCTGCAGTAACCGCACCAATAGACAGCACTTATATCGAGACTGATTAGAAGACAAAGTCCCAGTTGTAGGCCGTCCATCATTCATGTTTCCAAATGTCTTGTCTGAGTTCTACATCAGAGCCAATAGTCTCCAGCTTTTTACTCGTTTCATCGATCAGTTCCTGAAGTTGCTCTCATTACGGAAATAAGACACCGTAGTGTTGAACTCACCAGCTGCTGTGGACGAATAGGTGAAGACGAAAGGCAGCTGTTATTTGCTCATTGCTGCAAAAGCTATTGGTACGACTCTGATCTCCCAATGACTCTTGATGTGCACATGTACTGTACAGGGTTCATGTGAATAACTTGAATGGAAATCAGAACAACAAACAACCACGGGGTCGTGTTGTTTTCTATTGGTCAACTTGAACCAAACTTCTCACCACTGGTTCTTCACCTCATAATTATTCAGTCTGACATCATAGAACCATGTTTTCAGGTTCTCTGTCTGTCCCATTCTTCTGAACACGGTGTCTTGGGAACAACTGGAGGGAGTTTCTCCAGATGTGGCCCAGTCGTCTATTTTGACTCAGAGATGAACTGATTAGATTTTGGTGTTCAAGGTCAAAGGTGAAGGTCACTGTGATCTTGTGTCTGTCCCAATCTCATCAATCTCTAAAAAAACACCTGGAGGCACTTTCATTCCATCTGACACACCCCCACCATAGAGGTAATGTGGTCATATCTAGTTTTTCCTGTAACAAGGACAAATTGACTCGAACATAAAGAATTCACCAAGAAGAGTTACGACTACAACCTGCACGGCTACGTAGCTGTGGAGGGAAGGAACTGGTTTGTTCTCTGTCTTAAACTGGTTCTCGTCCTGTGGATTTTCTCAAATTTCAGCCTGACTGACTTTAGGATCTTTGGAGACTTTAGAACCTGGACTAGAGTTAGGATTTGGTTTTGGCCAAAGTGACCGATTGGCCGAGTGATGGAGAAGATTTTAACTATAACTTCACACTTTAAGGATTATAACTTTGAAGAAACCTGAGGGTTTGGACCAGGTTCATCCCCCACCAGGGCCAGCACCTATCTGCTCAACCAGCACCAGCTGTAACCACGCCCAGCAGTGGACTGACCACGTCCCTGGACACGATTCCACATCAGTGAAACCACTGGAGGTCAGCATAATCAAGACTTTAACTTGAAGTTTAATTTAAGTTTAATTTTTTGTTGTGTAAATGTAAACAAAGGTTTGTTCCAGATTTTGGAAGGAACCGAGAATCGTACCCTTCCCGGGTCACCGGATCAAAACTCACACTCAAAGTATTTTGTTGTTCAGTTTGTGGATTTGTTGTGATTTTAAATTCACCTTGGGCACCTGAATTATTGAGGCCAATTCATGGTGTCTACCACCAGAAGCAGTCTGTGCTCCACCAGCACCAGCACCAGCACCAGTACCAGCACCAGTGTCCCTCTCACCTGTGCGCAGTAGAGGTTCATGAGGCTGAGAGTGAAGAACTGCAGGCAGACAGGGAAGCAGTAGAGCAGCCAGAAGGCGAAGGGTCCCAGAGCGTTGGCAGTCACACAGTCTCTGAAGTAGAAGGAGAAGAGGAGGGCACGCAGAGCGGCCCACAGCAGACACAGGAACAGGAAGGCCGTCTGGTAGCTGAACCTCTTGTGACGGTATCGCAGAACCAGCCAGAGCTGAGCGTAGACGAAGGCAAAGAGCAGCGAGTAGAAGATGGTGTAGGCGATGGTCAGGCCCAGCTTCACGTAGGGGGGAATGGCCGGTGTGATGGTGGGAGGGGGAGGGAGGTGGGAGCCATTGCCGGCATGTGCCGGGTTCCCCTCCATCACCTCCCCATTCATCCCCTCTGTGGTCCCCAGGAGAGGGAGGGAGGGAGAGGAGCTTAAAGACGGAGCTGCCTTCGTTCTGTGGGTGAAGCAGCAGAAACGTGTCCGGGCTCGTTAGATGGCGACTTTACATCCATCAGCTCCAGACGTCTGATTCACAGAGAGGAGCAGCAGCAGCAGGAGGAGGAGGAGGAGGAGGAGAGACACCTCCCCTCTTTTTGCCGGTGCCTGGTGGAAGGGGATTGGTGAGTCTCTGTCACATGATCCAGCTCCTCAGCAGCTGACTGGCTGAGCTGGAGGAGGGATGCTGCAGAGAGCGGAGGAAGGTGCAGAGATTGATCTGGAAGGAGAGAGAGGTAAACTGGGAACTGTGGTCCCACCCCCCACACACACCTACTGTGTCACAGCTGATGGATGCTGTTTTCAGATCATTCAGATTATTTTTAGAGAATAGTGTGTTGGTGTATTGAATAATTGAGTGAAGCAGATAATGAATGAATGAAGTGAATGGATGTTCTGAATAAACAGACAAACATTTATAGGAACCATTGGAAATATGTCTCCTACCAGGTTCCTTTAAAACACACAGTTAATACAAAAGAATAAACGGAGGGAGATTTTAATGATTAAATGATTTTATTTTTGCCCTAATGTCAAAAACTTCATTCTCATAGTAAAAAGTATCATTTACTGTAATTGTGCTGCTACGTTTCCTCAAACTAAAACCTGAACAGATGAGTTCTACACAGTGTGTTACTGTTTATCTGGACACGATTCGAGGTTTCACCGGAAGAGAAGAGTCACATTAACTGAATTAATGTCTCTGAACTTCTTCACATTCGGCACAAACATCCACTAAGACTCAAGGTCAAAGGTCAATGTGACATCATGTAGGACCCACTCTCGCGTTCATCTGTGGACCTGAATCCCGTTTTGGATTTGATTAAATAACTAAAGCTAGTTGTTGTAAAATGACTCATTTAGTTTTTGTCTCTTCATCATTTCTCGTTCATCTCTTCAAAGATTTGTGAATGTCTTCGTGTCATTTTGCAGCTGTTTGTCTTATTTTACTTTTCCCACCGTACACCTCAGCAGAAGATGTCTCCATTAAATGCTGAATGAACATCACATCCCACAGCTGCTGCAGTATTGATCTGATGTGGATCAGGCCTCCTCTCAGGCTGGAGCTGATGTGGTTTTAGTGAATGGTGAGTATCGACCCTGGTGTCAGTCTAACACTGGTCCTCCTCCTCCTCCTCCTCCTCCTCCTCCTCCTCCCGTCTCTGCAGTTTCTCTGCTCTTACATAACCGTCAGGTGGTTAGATAATCGAGGGCTGTGCAGCTCGTCACGTCACGCTGACGGCTCAGATTCACACTGCATCAGCTCCGTTTGTAGCCCTGCTCCTAGTTTTTCTTTCATGCAGCGATGTGAAATAATAGAATCTAGAATACAGTAGATGTTTGTTGCAGATCATCAGTTTCAGAAAAGAACGACTGAAACATGTTTAAGCTGCTTTTGTGTTAGTGTTAACACAAAATCAGTGTTATCATATCATTTATATAAACCTACAGATTCTCTGTGGACCAGTGGGAAATATGTGTATGAAAGATGAACTATGTCTAATATTAATGTTCACAAATTCATAACGTGTGTATAATGTAACACGGTGTTGGTTTGTCGTTGGCCCACGTGAAGTGAATTCATCTTGACACAACATAAATATTGTAAAGCTCGCAGAACGTGGGTTCTCGTATTATTGTGTCAGCAGTTGTTGAACCCACTGAACCCTTCGTGTTCTTACTGAGTCTGAGCAGCTTGTTTGGGAAATGAAGAAGTTTCAATAACTAAATCATCATTTGTAATTCACTGGTGTGGTCCTTCTACTGAGGGCAGTATTTGGTTAGAGTTAAATTTTTAATGAATTAAATTGTATTAAATTCAAAACAAATGCAGATGTATCTTCGTACGAGAGGAGGGTTTAGCAGGACCCCTCTAATATCCAAAGTCACACAGCTAGGACTTTTGGGTCTTTGCCATAAATGTCGTTTAGAAACTGAAGATGATGAAGATGATGAAGATGTTGGTGCAGTAAGACTCTGGGTTCACTAGGTGGAGGTGATGTTCTGCTGCACCAGCTTTAGTTTCACTGTCTTCACACCAAGTTACTGTTTAACAGTAACAATCCAGTAAATTAGAGGAGGGTCTGATTGGCTGACGTGTGCACGTGTTCCTGTGGGCTGAAGTAGGTCCAGTTAGAACAGAACCAGCCTCCATCCACCTGCAGTGAGAGGGACAGGGGTGGTTCTGTCCTGGTCTGGACCTGGACACCGAACGTCCCAGAACATAAGACGGAACTTCAGAACATGACAAGTACGACGAGAAAACAATCATGGAAAATATTCAAATACTTTGATGTACTTTTACTTAAGATAGTATTATAATACTTTGATGTACTTTTACTGAGATCATATTTAAATACTTTGATGTACTTTTACTGAGATCATATTTAAATACTTTAATGTACTTTTACTGAGATCATATTTAAATACTTTAATGTACTTTTACTGAGATCATATTTAAATACTTTAATGTACTTTTACTGAGATCATATTTAAATACTTTGATGTACTTTTACTGAGATCATATTTAAATACTTTGATGTACTTTTACTGAGATCATATATCAATACTTTGATGTACTTTTACTTAAGATAGTATTATAATACTTTGATGTACTTTTACTGAGATCATATTTAAATACTTTAATGTACTTTTACTGAGATCATATTTAAATACTTTGATGTACTTTTACTGAGATCATATATCAATACTTTGATGTACTTTTACTGAGATCATATTTAAATACTTTAATGTACTTTTACTGAGATCATATTTAAATACTTTGATGTACTTTTACTTTAGATAATATTCTCATACTTTGATGTACTTTTACTTTAGATAATATTCTAATACTTTGATGTACTTTTACTTTAGATAATATTCTAATACTTTGATGTACTTTTACTTTAGATAATATTCAAATACTTTGATGTACTTTTACTGAGATCACATTTAAATACTTTGATGTACTTTTACTGAGATCATATATCAATACTTTGATGTACTTTTACTGAGATCATATATCAATACTTTGATGTACTTTTACTGAGATCATATTTAAATACTTTAATGTACTTTTACTGAGATCATATTTAAATACTTTGATGTACTTTTACTTTAGATAATATTCACATACTTTGATGTACTTTTACTTTAGATAATATTCTAATACTTTGATGTACTTTTACTTTAGATAATATTCACATACTTTGATGTACTTTTACTTAAGATAATATTATAATACTTTGATGTACTTTTACTGAGATCATATTTAAATACTTTGATGTACTTTTACTGAGATCATATATCAATACTTTGATGTACTTTTACTGAGATCATATATCAATACTTTGATGTACTTTTACTGAGATCATATATCAATACTTTGATGTACTTTTACTTAAGATAGTATTATAATACTTTGATGTACTTTTACTGAGATAATATTCTAATACTTTGATGTACTTTTACTGAGATCATATTTAAATACTTTAATGTACTTTTACTGAGATCATATTTAAATACTTTGATGTACTTTTACTGAGATCATATTTAAATACTTTGATGTACTTTTACTTTAGATAATATTCTCATACTTTGATGTACTTTTACTTTAGATAATATTCTAATACTTTGATGTACTTTTACTTTAGATAATATTATAATACTTTGATGTACTTTTACTTTAGATAATATTCACATACTTTGATGTACTTTTACTTTAGATAATATTCACATACTTTGATGTACTTTTACTTTAGATAATATTCTAATACTTTGATGTACTTTTACTTTAGATAATATTATAATACTTTGATGTACTTTTACTTTAGATAATATTCTAATACTTTGATGTACTTTTACTTTAGATAATATTCACATACTTTGATGTACTTCTTTTACTTTAGATAATATTATAATACTTTGATGTACTTTTACTTTAGATAATATTCACATACTTTGATGTACTTTTACTTTAGATAATATTCACATACTTTGATGTACTTTTACTTTAGAGAATATTCACATACTTTGATTTACTTTTTCTTTAGAGAATATTCACATACTTTGATTTACTTTTACTTTAGAGAATATTCACATACTTTGATGTACTTTTACTTTAGATAATATTCACATACTTTGATGTACTTTTACTTTAGAGAATATTCACATACTTTGATTTACTTTTACTTTAGAGAATATTCACATACTTTGATGTACTTTTACTTTAGATAATATTCTAATACTTTGATGTACTTTTACTTTAGATAATATTCTAATACTTTGATGTACTTTTACTTTAGATAATATTCACATACTTTGATGTACTTCTTTTACTTTAGATAATATTCTAATACTTTGATGTACTTTTACTTTAGATAATATTCACATACTTTGATGTACTTTTACTTTAGATAATATTCACATACTTTGATGTACTTTTACTTTAGATAATATTCACATACTTTGATGTACTTTTACTTTAGATAATATTCTAATACTTTGATGTACTTTTACTTTAGATAATATTCTAATACTTTGATGTACTTTTACTTAAGATAGTATTATAATACTTTGATGTACTTTTACTGAGATAATATTCTAATACTTTGATGTACTTTTACTTTAGATAATATTCTAATACTTTGATGTACTTCTTTTACTTTAGATAATATTCTAATACTTTGATGTACTTTTACTTTAGATAATATTCACATACTTTGATGTACTTTTACTTTAGATAATATTCACATACTTTGATGTACTTTTACTTTAGATAATATTCTAATACTTTGATGTACTTTTACTTTAGATAATATTCTAATACTTTGATGTACTTTTACTTTAGATAATATTCTAATACTTTGATGTACTTTTACTTTAGATAATATTCTAATACTTTGATGTACTGTTACTTTAGATAATATTCACATACTTTGATGTACTTTTACTTTAGATAATATTCACATACTTTGATGTACTTTTACTTTAGAGAATATTCACATACTTTGATGTACTTTTACTTTAGATAATATTCACATACTTTGATGTACTTTTACTTTAGATAATATTCACATACTTTGATGTACTTTTACTTTAGATAATATTCACATACTTTGATGTACTTTTACTTTAGATAATATTCACATACTTTGATGTACTTTTACTTTAGAGAATATTCACATACTTTGATGTACTTTTACTTTAGAGAATATTCACATACTTTGATGTACTTTTACTTTAGATAATATTCTAATACTTTGATGTACTTTTACTTTAGAGAATATTCACATACTTTGATGTACTTTTACATTAGAGAATATTCACATACTTTGATGTACTTTTACTTTAGATAATATTCACATACTTTGATGTACTTTTACTTTAGAGAATATTCACATACTTTGATGTACTTTTACTTTAGATAATATTCACATACTTTGATGTACTGTTACTTTAGAGAATATTCACATACTTTGATGTACTTTTACTTTAGAGAATATTCACATACTTTGATGTACTTTTACTTTAGATAATATTCACATACTTTGATGTACTTTTACTTTAGAGAATATTCACATACTTTGATGTACTGTTACTTTAGATAATATTCACATACTTTGATGTACTTTTACTTTAGATAATATTCACATACTTTGATGTACTTTTACTTTAGAGAATATTCACATACTTTGATGTACTTTTACTTTAGATAATATTCACATACTGTGATGTACTGTTACTTTAGATAATATTCACATACTGTGATGTACTTTTACTTTAGAGAATATTCACATACTTTGATGTACTTTTACTTTAGATAATATTCACATACTTTGATGTACTGTTACTTTAGATAATATTCACATACTGTGATGTACTTTTACTTTAGATAATATTCACATACTTTGATGTACTTTTACTTTAGATAATATTCACATACTGTGATGTACTTTTACTTTAGATAATATTCACATACTTTGATGTACTTTTACTTTAGATAATATTCACATACTTTGATGTACTTTTACTTTAGATAATATTCACATACTTTGATGTACTTTTACTTTAGATAATATTCACATACTTTGATGTACTTTTACTTTAGATAATATTAAATAGGAGACTTTTGATTCTGGAAACACTGACCGGAACTTGTGTCCTTGCCCCCCCCCCCAGCAGCACCACCACCCTCAGACCCCCCCCCCAGCTCCATCCATCCACCCCCGTCTCCTCCTCCACCTTCATTCCGCCGCTGTGCTCCGACCTATCGGCTTCTCGTGTTGCGTTCGCCCGCTGCTGTCGCCTCCTGCTCGGCTTTCTTCGCTGGGGAACAACCGCTGTGTCTGTGGAGCGTCGGGGGGAAGATGAGTCCCGGATCCCGGAGCCTGTTGCGGGTCTGGTCCTGCCTGATGAGCCTGAGTGTTCTGACCCGGGCTCTGGAGCTGCACGACCTGTTTGAGTTCGGAGAAGAAGCCGGAGACCTGCAGCTGCCGCCGGGCTCCGACTCCACCGCCGAGCTGCGTCTGAACGGATCCGTGTGGTTCTTTGGAAAAACTCTGGACTCGGTTTATGTGAGTTGAACGAGCTGCAGATGAATTTAAACCTAAAGTTCATTCAGAAAAACGTGAATTTTCAGGTGGAATCACTAAAAACCATCTAACAAAAAGAACAAGTTCAGATTAAAACAGCAACCAGCAGATTTCTGTTCTGACAAAAACCAAGAAACAGTTTTAAAGCTGAAATTGTCCTTAAACTCTGAAGTTAAACACATGTGGACAGACACTGTTAAATTAAGGACTTTTTGAGTGGAGTCTGGTTGGTGCTTTGTTGTGTGTTCACAGCTGATCACCTTCATATCTGCTCTCAGACCGAGTCCTGCTGGGCTCAGACTCCTGATGGTTTGACTTGTGGTTTTGTGGTGAAGTGTCCTGGTGCTGCTGTGTGAACAGGTCGTTCCTGTGTGTGTGTGTTGAGACGGACAGAGGTGTTGGATTCTGAGCAGAAGCTGGAATGTGAGTCCATTAAAAGGCCAACACAGATAAAGCTTTCATCAGCCGACACACTGGAGGCATTCCTCAGGTCATGTGACCATTTAATCCAGATTGGAGCGTCCACACCGAGTGTAAACCAGATCCTGTGTCTCTTTACCTTTGTGTTTTTTTAAATTCAGAATAAAAAGGACGTTAAAGCAGTAACTAATATTTTTATTTTCTTCGTTTAATCTGACGCTGTTGTTTATAGTCAGACCTTAAGAATTTCTTCCCCGGGGTACCGATACTTCACCTAAGTAAATGATCTGAGTACTTCTTCCACCCTGTAGTTTACCCTTGTTTTTAAATTTGTACCATTAATCAACGGTCAGCGTCTGATGGTCTAGTTTTTCCCCACTGCTCGGGTGACTTCGGTCTGTTGGATCTAGTTCATCTTCACACTGACACATCATCACCTTTTAGGTTGATATGTTAAACTTCTACATCCAGCAGACATATAACAAACTGAGGATTAAAGTCCTACGTTCCCTCTGTTTTAGCTCTATTTTTGGTCTCCACCACCTTCTGTGGGAAATATTTGCTCTTTAGCTGCTAAACGTGTCACTGTGTTCACCAGCTGGTCTCTGACGGTGTCCGTTTGATGCTGAGCAGGTAGCGGACTGTGGTTTTTAGAGCATGTTTTGTGAAAACAGCTGTCTGCCGGGGGGAGGTAATCAGAACAGTAAAGTTGAGTCCGAACACTAAACAATGAGACTGAATTAAACTCACTATAAAGCTCAGTGACGCTGAGGGGAGCAGCACATTGTTTTCATACATTGGTAGATTTAAAATAGTGGTAGTGGCTGTTTTAAGGGAGATTTAAATATAAAAAACACTAACAAGAGACAAATCTATATACATCTCTGAAGAACTACAGCTAAACTCCACTCAAATTTACATTATTTTTACAGTGGGGTTAAATGCATGTTAGCATTAAAAGATCTCAGTAGACGGGAGGATTTTAAAGCTCCTATCCTGCGTTTTCCCTCAACTTTAACTTTTAATGAAAAGCAGTCAAATAATAATCTAACAAGCAAACCCAAAGACTTCAACCACATTTGATGTGATGCTAGACTTTGCAGCGAGATAGTTCTTTGGTAACTCTTTACCGACTTTGACATGTGGACAGCGTGAACACTGGATTCAGCCTTTTGTCTTTTTCTAGTGCGAACACACTTCAAACTTAAAGCCTGAATAGAATTAACACATCGTCTGAACCAGGGCTCAGCTTTGATCCTGCAGTGGAGAAATGTAACAGCGAGGGGCAGCGGCGACCCCCAGTCTGAGGTGTCGCTTCAGCTGGAAATAACAGGTCAAGACTTATGATTTTAAAATATTCTCTTGATTGTGACAGCGTTGAGAATTTAAACGTTTCAGTTGATGAAACTGAAGAAATCTCTGAATCAAAGCCAGATTACAGCATGGGGGCCCCACAGGACAAAACCTTGCCCTGGGGCCCCTTTTGTCCTCGTTTTAAGCATTTCTGTGATCTGTGGGTTCAGAAACCAACTAGTTCTCAAGTATCAGCTACTACACAGCCATGTGTTCTTCCAGTGAGGCCTCCAATGGTTCAAACCTGAGGACACTGAATCTCTTGCGTTGCCTCTGAAAGTTTCTGAGCCGCAGTCACTGTCTGTCCAGTAGAAACAGTCAAAACACGGCAGGTTGAACAAAACTCATTAAAGACACAGTGGGAATAATGAGTCAATAATCTAATTAAACCAACAACTGTCTTAGAATATGCAGTATTAGCTCAAGATATACTTGATGTACCAAAAGTAAAAGTACTCTTAATGCGGAATGGCCCAATGTAAAGATAGATAAAGATAAATACGATATTACTAAATGAATAAATAACTTTAACTTGTACAACACTCATCTACAGGACGTGTACTTTATCCTGCAGTGACTCTAGTACTAAAGTAAATGTATTTAATTATTTTCCACCTCTGTGTCTATAAAAGTCATTGTTTCAGTCCACATCCATCAAGAAAATGAGAAAAGTAAGAAACAACTGAAGACAGTGTGAATAAAACAGAAAAAAGAGACGAGAGTATCGACTAATAACACTTTTAACATCTTCAGAGAAAAGCTGCTGAGCCTCATCAACCCCCGATACGTCCTCATCGAGTGTTTATCTTCCCACTTCCGTCACTTCACCATTTGTTTTCCATCCTCGTGTTAAAACAACAGGCTCTGGACCACACAGATCAGCGTCTCAGCAGGAAGTGAACGGGACACGGGGAGAGTTCCCGCCTCAGCCGCCTACATGTTTCCCATTATTTCAGCCGCTTCAGGTCAAACTGTTTAATTGTGAGCAGAAACGTGATCTGGTTTGTTGTTGGAGGATAAAAGAGTTAAACAACACTCACCTCAGGCTGCGTCCACATACAGAACAGGAAATGTATGGACGATAAGTGTCCTGTGGGTTTTACCCCACACACAGATGTTTGTTGCCCTTTAATAAATATAATTCTCAGAAATTTACTGAATAAAACAGTTTAGTAATATCTGTGCTTTGGTCATAACACACATAAAAAGTATTGACGGATAAAACCGGTGGAAAAAAAATCAGGTTCTGAACCACGAAGCTCCATTTATGTCCAAAAACGATAAAAAACCCATGAGTGAGTGTCGCTGTTGCTCTGGGTGACGGGTTTCTTCATGATCAAACATGTTACTGCACTATTCTTTCAAAATAAAAGCTCCAAGAGAGGAAAACAAATGCACAGTGAAGACATTAGCATCCAGACTCTTGTGAACACTGGCAAGAAAAAGTAAGTGAAGTGATGCTGCTTTAAAAAGCACACCGACACTGTCAGGGTAGCTGCAACCACACCTCTGTTCTCATTTCATTGATTGTACACCAGGTCTGGCAACAACACACTCCTGGTATTTAATCGTACTTTTTACAGGAATGTTCATTAAGATCATGACTGGGTTTTATCACCTTAGAAATGTTGTTTAAGTGTAGGTGAATTAAACCTGTTGTTCAGGAACATTTTAGAGTTTACGTCCAAACTTAAACCTGCTCGTTTGTTTGCGGTTGAACAAAAACCTATTTGAACTTGTTGTTGAAGAATCTGAAGATATATTCAATTCAATTCAGTTTTATTTGTATAGCGCCAATTTACAACAGAAGTTATCTCAAGGTACTTTACAGTGTTTAAGGTTTAAGACCTTACAGAAAATATTTATACAAAAAATTATAGAGAAAACCCAACAATCCCATTAGAGCAAGCTTTAGGCAACAGTGGAGAGGAAAAACTCCCTTTAGAGGAAGAAACCTCCAGCAGAACCAGGCTCATAGTGGGCGGCCATCTGCCTCGACCGGTTGGGGTGAGTGGAAAGAAAAGAGAGAAAAGAACAGCAGGCAATAAAGACAACAACAAGCATCAAAGACTATATATAAGATATGAACTTGTTGTTCGGTGGTTTAACGTTTAACCATTGCTGTCATCAGTAGCTTGTTTTCTTTGCGGCAGTGAGGCAGAAGTGACTGGTAGTTTTATGGCTGCACCATTTGATCCATGTCTGTGCATCATTAATGACGCTTGTATCTGAAATCCAGCCTGAAAAACAGGAGACGTTTGTTAGAATGAAGATTTTCAAAGTAAAAGCTCTCTCTCAACCTCCTCTGCTGAATGTTCCCACAGTGTGAAGCTCTAATTGGTCACTGAGGGTCCATAAAGGCCCCTGCCCCCTCTTTTAAGTTTCTCTAACTACCCCCCAGATGAGTGACATCCTGCCGGCCAGTGCTTCCCCAGTAATTATCAGTCCTACACTGACCCTCCTCTCCATTCGAGTGATTGAAGGACTGAAAACTTTGCATCATCGACTGGAAAACAAAATCTGGCTCAGCTCCAGGAGGTTTTTCCAGCCGTGCACTTGATCTTCAGCAGGAAGCGGAGAGTCTCCGTAGAGCTGGTACATCTGGAACGTATAGACTCGAGACATCTGTCCTCCAAAACCAGATGGCAGCGCTCAGAGTGTTTCCTCCCTCTGCGGTTCTCACACTGATAACGATGATCTCAGGGGTCGGATATGTGTGATGTCAGCGACGTTCTGGCCTGTGAACCCACTGCTGCAGGTCCTCATAATAATACGTGTAGTAATACTACTACCTTCTCAAAATATCTCACTGGTTTGGTTTTTACTCAACCAGTGAGTTTTCAATTACTGAACCTGAGGACTGTTTCCAGAATGACTTCTTTCTACACAGGCATTAGTGAGGCTAGCAGCTCTGGTTAAACTGTCTGCGTGAGAGCACCCAGCCCTTATATCCTTAAATCCAGCATTGTATATTTTTGATGTACAGAAATAATCACTTTCAGTTTCAGTGTCTTGTCCAAAGTCACATAGCCAGGAGGAAACAGGTCGTGAACCACAGACCCTGTCGTTTATATATAACTGCTCTGTCAACTCAACTCCAAGATTGGTGCTCAACAGTCTTCAGTCGCACTGTACGCCTCCCAGTAAACATTACGTTCAGGGGTCCCTCACTGTGGCATCAGTCTGTGCCGGACAAAGAAGTCGAAGCTTATGGAGGCGTCCAGAGGGTTAAACAGTGTCAGAGAGCTCACGGCTCCGCCATCAAGATAAAACCCCCAAATCTACCTATAAAAGCATCAAGCTGAAACTCATTGAGATCCACAGAAAGAGCCCGACTGCAGTGATTGTCTTCAGTTCTTTCTCTGCACATTTTCATTAGTTTGATTTAAAATGTTAAAAATCAGTTGTTTTGTCTTTTACCTACAAAAGTTCTGCAGGTTTATTCAGTGTACTGTAAAAGTAATCTGTGTGTGTCTGGTTACAGTCAACACTCATATTTTAGAGGATAAATCGGTGTTAAAATAGAATTGGACACGTTTCGCATGTTAACACAGAGACAGACTCGTACCTCACAGTGTCTTTGTTCAACCTGTTAAATCCCTGAAAGCTTGGTGAATGTCGTTAGGTGTCAGCGTTTTCCGCTTAGACAAAAGATCCTGTGTTTGCTCTGTGATGAAGCTCCGGGGTCTTTATCTCTGCAGGCACCTCCTCTAAAGTCAGATACCTGCTGGGGGACCCCCAACCCATCCACCCACCCCCACCTTTCTCCCACATGCTGCTGTCATTCATGCGTTTATCTGGAGGAAGTCTGGGTACTCGGTACTCGTCTCTGCTAAGACACTCAAGTCTTTACAGAGGCTCTCATGCGAGACGTCTTTCCTCTTTGGCTCCTATTTCTTCAGCATCTTCTCAAACTTGCTCAGACTTCATATATTCAGAGGCTTTGACCTTTGAACTCTCTTATGACGAACTCTCTGTTTGTCAGGACTGTGGCAAATGTTGGTTAAATGTTAAATGTTACTGTCCGTCCTTCACAATCTGAAGCCTTGTAAGCCCAGTGTGTTACACTACAAGCTGTCGTTTTAACGCTGAGATCATACACAGCTCTATGTTTTTCTCTTTCTCTTCTTTTTCCCTCCATCCGAACTAAAACACACGTCTTCTCTATCTGAAACTGAGCTTGTGTGTAAATCTAAAAACTCCTCCTTGGTGTTGATGTGTGTACTGGCAAAGAAGACCTGAAATAAGGTCTCCCAACATTCTCCCGACATATTGTGGATAGTTCAAAGACTTCCGAGTTAAGGACTTACAGAGATAAGGAGACTGACTGTATGAGGGCTCATCTCTGAGCAGTGAACAGCTGTTTTGTCTCTCTGCCTGGATGATGGCAGCTTATACTGTACATGGCGAGATAACAAAGAGAAGTTCTGATGGCCAGGGCCAAATATCAGCACCAACTCGCAGCAGAGACACCACGTGTCAAGACTTTGGCAGCTGACTTTGTGTTTAAGGCAAGGAAACTGAGGCCATGTCCCCAGACAGGATCCATGCCTTTAATTAGTTTGAAGAGTCTCCTCCTGGGTTGATGTACCTCAGGATGCTACTAGTATGAAGATTCACATAGAAAACAGAGACAAAGTTCAACAAGTGATTTGTTTTCTTAAACAGCGTTTTGAGCTTTCCTCCGACTCCACTACCAACTGAACCTTGAAGCCTTTGTTTCCACGGCAGAGCTCTATCTGTCTGCAGACTCCACTGTTGTGTCTTTCATTGTCTTGGCTGCAGAGGTTGTGGGTGTTGGCTGAATGTGGGCAACAAGCCTCTGTGTCTGCATCATTCACATTAATGAGATCTCAAAGACCTTATCAGCCGTTTGTATTCACGGTCTAACAGGCCCGAGGGCTTCACCACATTAAAGCTCAGGACAACAATGAAAATGATGCATTCACCTACAAATCCTGTTAAAAATGATTAAAAACCAGAGACTGTAGTGAACTGTAAGGCCGAGGTGAAAGCATTAGTTCAAAAATAATCAGCTCCTTTATGAGCAGTCCTGCTAAATGTTCTCTTGTTCCACGTTCTCCAATGTGTGATTTTCTACTTGTATCTGTTCTTCTAAACTGAATATCGATGATGTTTTAAACAAATGATTGATTAATCAATTAAACAATCACCAGAAAATCAGCAAATTGAAGGATCAGAGTAGAATTTAAGTGAAACCACACGTTGTCATTTGAACTGAAGAGGCTGAAAACTGCAGAATTATCAACTGCACCATTGTGTTTTGTCTAAATCTTCTTTCTTTGCCTTGGATGGAGAGGATACACTTCATGGTCCCACTTGATGATGTACTGGCTTCAAACGGTAACCGTGGCATTTGCTCCCATTCAGTCAAGGCCAGCTTGAGTTAATGAGGTTAAAGAGATCCCATTCTTCGGAGAGTATGTGAAGTTCTTGTTGAATTCCTGTGGGCTGACGGAGCGAGCCGAGCCGCTGAGGGAGGTCCAGCTGTGGGAGAGTCCTAAACGTTTACTGGTGCTTTAACTGAAGCTCCTTCTGTTTCTCCAGCCTTATTACCATCTGTAAAACCTGCTTTAGTCACTTCTCGCTTTTACTGAGGCATAAAAACAAATGTCCAACGTACTGTAAATCCTGTCTTTTTTTCTTTAAATAATAAACTGAACCCATATCTTAATGTAGGAATAAGACTCAAAATAAAAATGACAGTAATCATCAATAATAATTTATATCATGTGAATAAAAAGAAATGATTCATGTTGAAACTGTGAACATCCTTAGATATTAGTGCACAATCCGTAGAGATTGTCTATTAACTAATAAACACCGTCTACCTTTTGTTCAAGATTAACACTAATGGATTCTTGGCTGCGGTTGAACCTCCGGCTGAGAAAGACTACCTGGGGAAGATGCCTGCCAGTTTCAAAATGATGGCAGCCCTGCTGGGAGACCTGGACAACAGTGACGGACAGGGGAAAGTCTACTTCAGGCAAGATGGTGGTCTGCATGTTCTGAGTCGAGCTGCTGAGCACATCACACAAGCTTTTCCCAGAGACGCTGATGTGAAGCTGACCAGTGCCCTCATCGTTACGTGGGAAAGCATGGCTGCTCATGGAACGTCAGGGCGAGGGGACGGACTGGACACTAAGGTGAGACACTACATTGGACAGAATTCCACATCTTATGTCCATGATTAGTTTTTATTGGTAAAATCCGGTTCCAGTCATACTTCAGTTCTTTAACATTCTCTGTGCTGTCTGTTCACTAAGGAATTACATTTAACTTCCAGTCAGGATAGAACCGTAGCATCGCAAACAGAAACCAACCACTGCTGCCCCCAACGTCTCCTTTGTACTTGCAGAGAAACACCTTCCAGCTGGTTGTGGCCTCCACGGTGTCGTCCTCCTACGCCTTCCTCTTGTACCCCAGAGGCGGCCTGCAGTTCGAGTCCACATCAATAGAGGGAGTTAGTAAACTCTTGGAGGCTGGCTTTAATGAGGGCAGGACAACTAGTTTCTGGATCACCTCACAGGGGAAGTACTTCCGTACCACCACCAATGAAGAGGCCTCCATCAGGGAACTTAGCGAGTAAGGACGTGATGTTGCTGGTTCAACACTGGCAGCTTAATTTCACATAAGTCATTTACATGTCACAAGATTTCATGTATATGGAAATAATGATTCTGTGTTTTCAGTCACAATGTTCTGAGTGACTCAAGATTTCACTGAAAAGTAAAAGAAACAGTTTGAGCCAGGGGCCAGGAACTGTTTTAATGTCAGATGTAAATAAAGTTTGTGTAATAAGTGTTCTTTTAAAATCCAACCAGAAAGACAAACTCCGGACGGAGAGGAGTTTGGGTGTACGAGATCAGCAGTAGATTTGGCATCATACCAGGAATGGTCCCTGGCCTGGAGGAAGAGCCCACTGAACCTCCCACCGAACCTCCAACTGAACCTCCAATCGAACCTCCCACCAAACCACCAACTGAACCTCCCACCGAACCTCCCACCGAACCTCCCACTGAACCTCCAACCGAACCTCCAACTGAACCTCCAACCGAACCTCCCACTGAACCTCCAACCGAACCTCCAACTGAACCTCCCACTGCTACCGAACCCACTGTGACCATGTTACCAAGGCAACCCGATGAGCATCAGGACGCAGAAATCTCAACCTACAAAACTGAGTTGATGATGACGACTGAAAAGCTACCTGAAGAAAACGAGGATTTCTCAACGGACACTCCCATTGAGTACCAACCCAGTTACCCAGAAGCTAAAGTCATCACACCAGTGTACACTGAACCAGAGACTGAAGAGCCAGATTATGACCAGTCTGAGCCCAGCTATCCTGAATCTGAGCCTGTTAAACCAACGTACCCAGACCGACCTGGGGTGAAGTACCCTGACCAAACCGTGGCCACATACCCTACATCTGAGGCTTTGCAACCAACACACACCATCCCTGAAACCAGTGAACCTTTATATCCTCCAGTTGAACCGACGTACCCTGACCAAACTGAGACTGTAGAACCCTCCTCTGAGTCTTTGCAGCCCACATACACTGTCCCTCAACCCAGTGAGCCTGGATACCTCCCAGTCGATCCGAGGTACTCCAACCCTGAACCAATCCAGCCACGGTACATCCACCCTGAATCTGTCCAACCGGTGCCGCCCCATTCGCAGCCTCAGCACCCTCAGATTGTCATAGTGGATGAAGACGAAGATCTGAATGTTAACGGTAAATTAGTGTGTTCCAGCGTTTTTTGTTTTGTTTTTCGGGTCCATAACTGATATTTAAAAAAAAAAAAAAAAAGCTAGAATTTCATAGTCGCTGAGTTCATTGACTCTTTGGTTCTTTTCACAGTATTTTCATACAATTTGGAGACGTGTGCCAACAACAGGTACAAATGCTCGGCTTTTGCTGACTGCCAGGATTACAGCAGTGGGTACTGCTGCCACTGTAGGCCTGGCTTTTACGGTAATGGAAAAGACTGTGTTGCAGAAGGTGAGAAGCATTTCGACACATCTCTCAAACACTTTGCAAATTTATCCAAACATTTCCAGTATCTGATGATTTTCCCCTAGTTGATCTGTTTTGTTCTTAAAACCTAGTTCTATGTAATATTTACTCTAGATTAACCTTTGAGTACCAACTCAGACCAACTCATTTACTCAGAAGCTTAAATTAAACATCCAGACCCGTTTGAGCCCAAATATCCAGAGTGCCACACAAACATATAAAGCTCAACATTACCTCTAAACTCTTGTTGCATTAGTCAAACCTTTGTTACGTTTTTCAGGAAAACCACAAAGGATGAATGGGAAGGTGAGTGGTCGAGTGTTTGTGGGGAGCTCATCCTCACCTGTGGAGTTCGATAACAAGGACTTGCACTCGTACGTGGTGGCCAATGATGGACGAGCTTATGTGGCCATAAGCAGCATTCCCAACAGTGTGGGTCCTTCCCTGCTGCCGCTGTCTTCTCTTGGAGGAGTCATTGGTTGGGCCTTCGCCTTGGAGCAGCCCGGCTACCAGAATGGTTTCAGTCTGATTGGTGAGGAGATTCAACTTCGTGGCTGTGTTCACAACACTTTGCAGAATATTAGTAGATGTTGTAGATGTATTTAGGTTCTTGTCTTTAGTCCGGTGTAGGGACTTGGGCACTTTACCAACTCTGCAGGGTTCTGTTGAGACACTTGTATGTTTTCTCCTGTTTCCATGCAGGTGGTGTGTTCACTCGGCAGGCGGACGTGACGTTCCAGCCAGGAAATGAACGTCTGAGCATCAAGCAGCAGTTTAAAGGAATCGATGAACACGACCACCTGGTGGTTAACACGGAGCTGGAGGGACGTCTGCCCGCCATCCCGCTCGGATCATCTGTCCAGATCAACCCGTACAAAGAGATCTACCAATATGACAGAAACTGTGAGGACACGTAACAGCTACTAATAAAAGGATGACGTGCAAATCTGCTATGTTGTTAAGTTTTTCTTTTCATTTTCATTTTCTCCTTCAAGTGATCACCTCCTCCTCCAACCGCAACTACACCATCACCTCCCCTGATGGCCAAATACAGACCAGAAGCTACCAGTGGCGTCAGACCATCACCTTCCAGAGCTGCCCGCATGACGAGGCCTCCAGGGCAGCACCACCCACCCAGCAGCTCAGCGTGGACCAGGTCTTTGTGATGTTCGACCCTGACAACCATCTGATCCGCTACGCCATGAGCAACAAGATTGGCTCCATCCACAGTGAGTTCTGGCAGCACAGTCGACCTCCTGTACATGATAAAACACTCATTAAAGATAGAAGAATGAGAAGTAGAACCTCGGAATGAAAACAGAAACAAACAGAAGCATCACTCACTGAAAACTAGGATTTATTCAATTTCCCACAACATGTCGGATCCAATTTAACAAAAAATGTAAATATGGAAAAAATCTTCAGCTTTATTTTTTAAATGTCACATGTCAGGTGCTAAACTTTCAGTTTTGACGTGTGAGTAAATAAAACGAGAGGTTTGAAGCTGCAGGTCCTTTACAGACGACTCACAGGCCGATAACAACACAAGAGAAGAACAAATGTGAAGTTTAATTTGTTTAGTCTCGCTGCGTGTTTCTTTAGTAGCTGAGCTCTTGGGACTAAACAAGAAATAATAAGACTTTCTGCATCGGTGTGCGGCCTGTTGGTTTTGTTAGTGACCAACACGGTTTGTTAACATGGACCGACTCCAGTCCTTTCAGAGGACAGCCTTGTCTCCTGGTCCTCTCTCAGGGACAGACATGCATGTTATTACCCAGAGGAATGCACTGAAACACACCTCCAGCGGTTTTAGGGCCTCAGCAGCGTTTGCAGTTAAACATCAGAGAAAGATAAACAGCATCCTGAGCCCGGCTGTATTTCCTCAGCTGCAGTCATTAGGCTGTGAGATACCAGCCTTCAGTCCACAGCAGGAAGCAGATTGGGGGAGGGGGCATCAGGAGGAGCGTTTCATTTTAATAAAATGTAGAGTATAGTTTAACATATAGGTGCAGGTGGGGGCTGTTGTCGGGACACTCGGAGGTTCAGAGTTATACAAGCAAACACGACTCAGCTGGAGTTTGTTGGCAACAAGTGGAACATCTGGGCCGAGTTTCCTGTGAGGAGAAAACTTCAAATAAGAGGCTCCAGAAATCAGCGGCGTGATGAGAACAAGGAGACACAGGCTGCTGGGTTTCTGTTCTGTGGAGTCATTTAAACGAAAGTGATGAAATAATTCAGAGCTTTTCATTGTTCGTCACCTACAGGACGAGCTGATGTTCCGGTTTCTTCCAACCAAAAGTCCAGAACCAAGAAATCTCTGTTTTACTAAGTTTGAAGAAAGAAATCAGCAAATTCTCATTTTTGACAACCTGGAACATCAAATGTCGGTAGTTTGACTAAATAGTTGCTGGTAACTGTCTTATTGTCTTTTGACTGACAGCAGCTCCCTGAAGGAAAATGAACTATAATAAATTAGTGACGCCCCAAAACTAACCAGGGTCCAGCCTCAGCACAGAGACGGTCGCTCTCTTCTTACAGATGTTGTCTCTCAGAACCTGTGAGTGTAGATATTGTCAGAGTCGTGATAATACACATATCCTGATGTTGAACACCCTCCAAACTCTGTGATGGCTCATTAGGGAAGGAGGAGTTTGGTGTTTAAGAACGACCACGGAGCAGATCCAGAACTGAAACGTCGACAAACAGCTGATTGTTCCTGGTTCAGACTAAAGCTATTACTGTGTCTGGTTTTATTCTCCTGACAGGCAGCCTCCCGGAGCAGAATCCATGTTTCACCGGGCGACACAGCTGTGACATCAACGCTGTGTGCAGACCAGGTGAAGGCCTCCAGTTCGCCTGTGAATGTGCTACTGGTTTCACTGGAGACGGACGATACTGCCACGGTAACAACCTGCATCAAGATCTCAAATCAGACACACGTGATGTTCTTCTGAATATGACTCATGTTGGTGTGTTATCTGCAGATATTGATGAGTGCAGGGAGACTCGTGCGGTCTGTGGACCCAACACCGTCTGCATTAATCAGCCTGGGACCTTCCGCTGTGAATGTGCCTCTGGCTTCGTGGTCGCCAGTGATGGGAGGACCTGCATCGGTACGTTTCCATCTGTGTGTGTGGTGACAGCTGTGTTGGTGGACCGACTGTGTAGGTCCTATGCGACCCTGTTTGAAGAGTCCCTTGTTTCACATACAGATGATGGTTTTATATAACTGTACTCTCTAACTTGAGTTAGAGGACGTGGACATACTGAGCTGTGCTGTGTCTCTTTGTCTGAATAAATGAGGAGACTGCAACATCTGGTCGTCCACCACTGTGGTCCAGACTGAATCATCCCAACGACTGTTGGACAGTCCTGAAATGTTTTGACTAGTGAGGGAGGGATGGGAAAGACTTTAATTTATTGTCACAGTTATTAAAGAACAGTGATAAAAATATTCCATTTCCTGTAGCTACTTCACAATAAAAGCCTCCTGCTGGTTCTTCCCTAGGAGCAGAAAATGTTAGCTTTAGCAGTAAATAGGAAAATAAACAGCAGCAGGAGTAAAACTGAACTCTGAGGCTGAGCTCAGTCTCTCTGTCGCCGTGCTAACACGTGTCTGTTCCTGCAGAGGAGAACCGTCCAGTGGATCACTGTCGGAGAGGAACTCACGACTGTGACCTTCCTCAGAGAGCTCTGTGCAGCTACAGCGGAGGCTCGACCTACCTCTGCTCCTGCCTGCCGGGGTTTGTGGGCGACGGCCGGGTGTGTCGGGGTGAGTTCAGCTGTGTGTGTTCCTGTCTGCTGTGCTCAATGGTTTGCTTCATGTCTGCTACAGAGCAGCCATTCAGTCAGTAGGTTTGTATCATATGTGCGTAGAAAAGGTGAAATGAGGCAACGTTCGACTGGAGACTCGCAGCATCTTCAGTGAAACATAAATCAGCTCTGTGGGCCCGGGGGCAGTTAATGCTCGCATCTGGACAGGAAATGCAGAACCCAGCCCCGCAGCTGTGCAGATAATCTCTTACATATACATCTCCCTCCTGTTCATCAACCCTCAGCTCTGGAGTCTTTAAACTGAAGAGTATTCACACAGATAACATCAGGGCAGGAGGACAAATCTGTCTGTACAACTGAAGCTCCACTACTCAAGTGTGAGAGTTGTGTTAGAGGGAAGTCATTGAAATCTAAAGGGTTCGGCCTCTGTTTCTATTAACTTCTATTTGTCTATTTGAATGAATCATCGTGTTGATCTGTAAAAGCTGGAAGATAAACGTTTGATCACGTTCATTTTAATCAGTGTTGTTCAAACTGGAGATCGACTGCTGAACCCACACAGTTTTATTTAGCCTCCTCCTTTAGTTTCTTTTTTTAAATGCATTTCCTGTCGGTTCAGTCTTGGTGTTCGTGACTAAACCTGAAGAGTCGGTTCCTTCTTTGCTTCGGTGGTTTCACGTTTTATCCTCTTTGTTGTTTTTTTCTTCCTGTTCAGACGTAGACGAGTGTCAGCAGGATCCGTGTCACCGTAACGCCTTCTGCTCCAACACCCAGGGATCCTACACCTGCCAGTGCCACCCGGGTTTCCATGGAGACGGCTTCCAGTGCAGCCCTACGTCCACAGGTGGGAAACGGTCTCTCTCAGAACAGACACCTCTGTTCCTGCTCGGGGCAGCAGAGGTTTCCAGTGAAAAGCCGATGAGGATCTTTCTGCTGCTGGTTTTTAGACAGTTTTTAAGCTGTGTAAACTCTTCAGGATAAATATTTGTCTTTGTAAATGAATTCAGCCGAGGGTCTGCAGGACGAGGCGATGGGGTGGAGCGGTGATCAGAGCGTAAACAGACGTCGTGTTAGACTCAACAGACACTTGATGACGTGCAGCTGAGGTTCACGCCCGCTCTGCATCGTCCGTTCAGGATTGTTAGATAGAGCACACAGTCTGTTACACAGTCTGCTCTAATCTGCTGTGATGTTGCTCCAATTCACAGCACATATACACATTAACATTCACAGCAGCTTCTAGTATGGTTCTAAAAGTCAGTGACAAACTTTAATGAAGTGTGGCACCAACATCCAAATCAGAGACACTCAGCAGAGTTTGACACCCTCAGTGTAGAGTTTTGGTTCATGGTTTTGCAGATGATCTTTCCAAAACCATAAATCCAAGAGTAAAAGTATGAAGAATGGAATAAACAGTGTGTTTGTCTTCTGTAACCACCGACTTCACCACGTGTGGTAACCAGGTTATTGCCCACAGTACAAACCTATGTTTTAAGTCAAATTACTCTGTATTTACCACGTCGTGCAAACGTTCTGTCCACGATTTGAGTGTCTAAATGTACAGTGAGGAATTATCTCATGGATAATGTAGCAGGTAGTAATTCCTCTACTCTGCATTAATTACTTTACTTTATAGATTTTCTAATGTCCATTTCCTCTTTGTGTCCTTTTCTCTCTTCTTTAACATATGAAATTCATTTACTTCCTGTCACCTTGAAGCACACTGTCTGCGTCTAACACCTTTTCTTCCTTTTTCTCTAGTTTGGTCTTCATCAGTACCTGGTCGACTAACACGTGTACTTTACAGATTTCTGCACCTCTGACTTTTCTGTCTTCCTGGTTTGTTGTTGTTTGGTGGTGGTTTGGCATCGACCCAGAGCTTCAGACTCCTTCAGTGATTCCAGGTGTCAGAAGCTGAGAGCTGTGAGTTAATTGCAGCTTCGCTCCTCTGCACCAAGGTTTTGTCATATTTTCATCTGTTTTATGGCCTGCGTGGCCTCTGAAAGGCTTCATTTAGTGTCGTCCTGTCACAACTTGTCTCACTGTAAGCTGCTTTGTTTCCTTTTGTCTCAACCGTCTGACGTTCTTCACCCCTCTCAGGGTCTTTTTGATTGATGTGGTTTCTCTTTGGCCGACTGTTGGGGGCAGACATGTTATGTCTCACCCATAGATACCCTTGAGGATAAAGAGTGGAGGGAGCCAAAGCTCTCCACGATGTTGCTGTGGCCACTGGATGAAACCACAAAGAAGAAGAGCCTCTGCTCACATTTCATAAACTTATCTCCAGCTGCCACGTACTGAATAAAAAGAAAAAAAAAAGATAAAGTTGAATGAAATCTGACCTGAAGTGAGCCGTCATCCAGAATATTTCTAGATCCATTTTAAGCAAAGATGCATCTAAATCAATCATAAGGATCCATAAAAGGGCATCATGCACCAGTGCATTTCACTCATACCATACTGTCTGTTGCTTTCAGACCCTTCCTCAATCTCCAAATGTTGACTGTAGCTAAAACATGTAGCAGAGATCTTCAGTGTTGATAGATGTCTCACTCTGACTGCTGTTTTGTGTCCTCAGAGCGTGAGAAGACCCAGTGTGAACGTCACAGAGAGAGCATCCAGGCCGCCGCCTCCTCCGCCACCGGCCTCACCTCCTTCCGCCCTCGGCCCGCTGTCGGTTACTACGTCCCTCAGTGTGACGAGCACGGAGCCTATGAGCCCACACAGTGCCACACCAGCATCGGTCAGTGCTGGTGTGTGGACGCCAACGGTCAGGAGATTCCCAACACCCGTACCGGACCTGGAAACACTCCTCTGTGTGAGTTGACTGCTTCTACCAAACCCCAGTAAAACGGAATACAATCCCCCAAAACGATCAGCACTATAACTCTCCTACACAGGTATCAACCAGGCAGTGACCCCTCCTCCAGTGGGTCCGACTCCACGGCCGGACGTTCGCCCTGTTGCTCCAGGAACACACCTGCTGTTCGCTCAGAGCGGAAAGATCGAACACGTACCTCTGGACGGATACAGTATGAAGAAGGAGGAGGCCAAACCTCTGGTGCACATCCCAGTAAGACTTCACCAGCATTAGATCGGATCACGTTAGGAAGCACTTTAAATAAAAAAACACTGTTTGAAACAAACGTCCAACAAGCAGATCACTGGAAAAGTGCAGCTTCAAATCAACGTACCCACGATAATCTTCTCAGATGAACACGACCTTTGGGATCTCGAAGCCTAAAAGCTGCTGATTGGCTGTAAACAAACGACACCAAGGTCATGTTAGGCTGATGTGACCACCGCTAAGCTGCTTCTTGCTGTGATCTGATCTAGAATTGTTTGTAGCTGCAAGAAACCCAAGCATCTTCCTAAAAAATAGTTTTTATGCTAAGCTATGCTAAAGATGTAACGGAGCTAAAGCATCACTGGATTCACAGAAATGAAACTGATGTCCTCATTTTCATCCATCTCCTTCTGAAATGTGTTTTGTGTGTATGTACATATACAGTAGATGTTATAGATGTGTGACTCTGTCCAGAATGAATCTTGTTAAACCACTTTAGAGCGTTCCTGTTTTTCTGAAACAGTCCTCTAATTGTTCGTTACCAGAGTTCATCAGACCTCTACTCTTGTTCTGATGAGTCACGATGAACAGTTGAACAGATGTACTGCAGCTGAACATAAAGCTGGCTGTCAGAGTTGGCGTCGTGGAGCCACATGGGTCGTTGGCTCTGTCGCTTCAGACAAATAACTCTTTGTGAATGTTTCCAGATGAATTGAACCATCTGTCTTTTGCTGTGTATCCTCTGAGGACCGGGTGGTGATCGGTGTGGCCTATGATTGTGTGGAGAAGATGGTTTACTGGACTGACATCACAGGACCGGGGATCAGCAAGGCCAGTCTGAGTGGAGGAGACATCGTCCCCGTCATCACTAAAGGTACAGCAGACAGCACCGCGTCACAAATCACATTGGTTAAACCTGGTCCAGACTGAAGGACCTGAGACGCTGTGTGGTTGATCCACAGTTCCTCCTCTGATGTTCTGTTCAGCGCACAAACTACACGTGTCCTGTTTCCTCAGAGCTGCAGAGTCCTGAAGGCATCGCCATCGATCATGTAGCCCGACTGCTCTTCTGGACCGACTCCATGCGAGACACCGTGGAGGTTTCCAAACTAGACGGCAGCCATCGGCGGGTCCTGTTTGACAAGGACCTGGTCAACCCCCGACCCATCGTCACCAACTCAGCATACGGGTGAGTGATGGAAAGATAAAGGTTGAGGGTTCAGTTTGAAATGTTGGTGAAGATTCCCAGTGATCCCGGGGAAGTTATTTGGGGGATGGCAGTGGTTCAGTTGGCAGAGCATCTACAAACCCCAAGGTTAGCGGTTTGATTCCTGGTTCCTCCTGGCTACTTGTCGAGATCGAAGCACAGTTTCCCCAAGAGGATCAAAACGTCTAATAACATTATTATTAAGTTGATTTTAAGTCAACAGACTCAGTTGTTAAGTAGAAACGTTTCACTACTCGTCCCAGAGGTCTCGGTTGGACCACAAATGTATCGTCCAGGCTGGTTTCAGCTTCTCGTCTGACCTGAAGAGACTCGTTAGGTCCACAGTGGAAATAGGATGAATGAGTAGATCAGAGTCGTTAGCTTCTTACCCCCTTAACCCTTCTACCCCAAAAATGGATCCTTATCTTGGAAAGGTGTGAATACTACCTCCACCGCGGAGTGACGACGCCTCGACACTGAAACTGACAAAAACTCAAACTGTGGAAAAGAAATAAAGATAAAATGATGAGAAACAGCATCATGTAGACAGTTAGTACTAAACTAAACGGAACCTAACGGGGCTAATGTTTAATTAAATCTATTATCATTTATAAACCACAGACACTTCTTACTTATCACTCCTTAGTAGCAGTAATAGTACTATGTTCTAACTGGTTTGCTGCTGTTGCTTCAGGCGGCTGTATTGGGCAGACTGGAACAGAGACGGGCCCAAAATTGAGATGGCCAACATGGACGGGACAGAGCGAACCGTCCTGGTGAAAGACGACCTGGGGCTGCCCAATGGTCTGACCTTTGACCCCGACAGCCAGCAGCTGTGCTGGGCCGACGCAGGTGAGACGGTTACTCTGATCCCGATGCCTCCGTCCTGATGGTCTTCATTTAGAACTGGTCCGTTTAGACATCTGGTGTTTCCTCGGTGTGCAGGTACCCGGAAGCTGGAGTGCATGGATCCTCACCGCAGGCTGAGGAGGAAGATCGCTGACGGGGTCCAGTATCCCTTTGCTCTTGTCCACTATGGAAGGAACCTTTATTACACCGACTGGAGAAGGTACGGACCGACAAACACACAGTTCATAGCAACAACAGTCAAACAACAGTTTCCTTTTCAGGGGCTGTGGTTTTGTATGAGCAACATGTGAGAGGGGGTTTCACACCCCCAGTCTCCTTTAAACTTGTATTATTGTACAAAGGTTTTAGGAACTTTAGAGGTTGTTTAGACTCTAATTTTATTATTCCACCTATAAACAAACAGGAGCCTGCTGTTTTATGGATTTTGACTGTATTCATCTACTTTAAATCTACTTAATGAATCTGAGCAGGTTCATTTTAATTGGAGCTGATTGGTAGTTAATCAGTTAACGTGTGTGAGACCTTGTTAAATCCAGCATCTAATGTGTCGGCTGAAAGGGAAAAAACAACTTGTGACTGGAAGCTGAGATAAGATTAAATTTAATTCATTGTGAAACAAATGTTTGTGAGTAGGGCGCACAGTAGATCCGATACAGCAGAGTAAACTTTTTTACATCATTAAAGTACTAAAGTTGAATTGTAGATCAGATATAAATGGATATTAGAGTGGAGCGTCTTCACTCACCGATGATCTTTGTTCAAGTACAGATTCAAACTATGGTTTCATTTGTTCTGATGTCCAGTTACTGACAGAATTAATTAGCCCAAACTGAGATGATCCAATAACATTAAGAAAAGGAGGTTTACTGTTCTGTCTGTATATTTCCTATTTTTACTTACGTATCCTGATGGTTCATCAGATCAAACTGTTTCAGCCTAAAAGATAGAAATCCAGAAGTTTTCAGTGTGTTTTCTGTTGTAATTGTCTTTTCCTACACACCTAAAATCACACACCAACTTATCCATTAACATTAAACTCAGCTGTAAATGCTGCTTATAAACCCTGAAGTGTGTTTCTCAGCTGTATTAACTTTACCCTGTGAGTTCTGTTCAGCGTTTACATGATGTCGGTTTTTGTCTATTTGACAGGGAGGCGGTCGTCGCCGTGGACCGTCGCTTAGAGAAAGAGACAGAAGAGTTCCTGCCGCAGAAACGCTCCCGGGTCTATGGCATCACCACGACACCGACACAGTGTCCACACGGTACAGATCATTTCAGTCGCTCTGTACCAAACTACTGTCTGTGAATCAGCCACAGCGACGGCTTCCAGCAGCTTCTAACATCCAAGTAGTGTTAATACTAATATTTATTCAGTGGTGAACCTGAAGTTCGTGCACGTACCCTGATGGTCCCTGAGTCTGAGGAGCTTAAACACCGAGTCTGGATTTGTTCCGTTTCAACACCAGGACTCTGTGTTGGCTCCCAGAGCCGTTCGGAGCAGTGGGAGTACTGATGCGCTCACAGAGCACAGTAATTGATTCCAGGCTCATATAGCATGTGGGTGAATATAAGCGTGGGAACTCTAGGATGAAGTGACCTCAGGGAAGCCAGCTGTGGATATGGAGACCCAGAGCTGGCTCTGAATCCTGAACCATACAGCAGGCAGCGATGGGAAACGGCTTTACAGTCTGTGTCCACCTGCTGGTTTCTGTAACGGGTCAACACGTCTCAGAGACCGATGATGACCTGTCTGTCCACTTCTTAAAGCTGCAGCCTCACTAAACATTTCGACCTCACTTGGCAACGGGTTTCTAACACTGCGTCACAATTTCACTGCAGCTGAAGCTAATTACCATTAATCATGGTACAATGTACCAAAGAATCTTAGTCCTGTGAAACATTTCTGAGGACATCTGAGTAACAAACAAACAAAAAAACATATATATATATATATATAAATAAATAAATATATTATATTATATTATATTTGTTTAAACGTTATCTTAAATATTGGCCGTGTGTACCTCTTAATAATATTTACAGTTCTACTTTGCATCTTTTTATTTATACATTTTATTAGAAATCATTCTGTTGAATATCCAACTTCAAACTAACCTCACGACAAGCCATGAATGATCCTGTTCCCACACTAAATGCTGTCTTGTTAATATTTGGTATTAAGTATTTCATTCCCACATGTTAGTACGTTGTGGCCACAGAAGGTTTTTCCACTGTATATTTTTCACAATCTGTCCCTGAACGCCTCACGGCAGCAGACAGACCTATGTGCAGTGTTACTGTTTTAAAAAGTTCAACAGGAAATATCCCATTTTTCTGGTTTTATATCGTATTTG